>NC_142804.1:42144869-42169033 GCF_049724085.1 Artemia sp. Qi Xiang Cuo
GTGTGTGTGTGTGTGTGTGTGTGCGTAAGTTTTCGTGTGTGTGTGTAAGTTTTCTGTGTGTGTGTAAGTTTTTGTGCGTGTGTGTAAGTTTTAGTGTGTGTGTAAGTTTTTGTGTGCATGTTAGTTTTTGCGTGTGGGTGTAAGTTTTTGTGGGTGTGTGTGTTTATTTGTGTGTGTGTCTTTGCTTGTGTTTGTGTATGTTTTGACGTGTGTGTGTATGTGTTCGTGTGTGTGTGTGTGTGTGTGTAAGTTTTTGTGTGCATGTAAGTTTTAGTTTGAATGTGTTAGTTTTGTGTGTGTGTGTGTGTTTGTGTAAGTTTTTGTGTGTGTGTAAGTTTTTGTGTGTGTGTGTAAGTTTTTGTGTGTGTGTGTAAGTTTTTGTGCTGTGTGTGTAAGTTTTTGCGTGCATGTAAGTTGTTGTGTGTGTGTGTGTGTGTGTAATTTTTTGTGTGTGTGTAAGTTTTTCTTGTGTGTGTGTTAGTTTTTTTGTGTGTGTGTAGTTTTTTTGCGTGTGTCTTATTTTTTGCGCGCATTTAAGTTTTTGTGTGCATGTAAGTTTTTGCGTGTGGGTGTAAGTTTTTATGTGTGCGTGTAAGTTTTTGTGTGTCTAAGCTTTTGTGTGTGGGTGTAAGTTTTTGTGTGTGTGTGTGTAAGTTTGTGTGTGTTTGTGTGTGTTTGTAAGTTTTTGTGTGTGTAAGTTTTTTTTTTGTGTGTGTGTGTGTGTAAGTTTGTGGATGTGTGTGTGTGTGGGTGTGTGTGTAAGTTTATGTGTGTGTAAGTTTTGGCGTGTGTGTGTAAGTTTTAGTGTGTGTGCGTGTAAGTTTTGTGTTTGTGTGTGTTTGTAAGTTTTTTTGCGTGTGTGTGTGAGTTTTTTGTTGTGTTCATGTGTAAGTTTTTGTGTGTGTGTGTGTGTGTGTAAGTTTTTTTTGTGTGTGTGTGTAAGTTTTGGCGTGTGTGTGTGTAAGTTTTTGTGTGTTTGTGTGTGTAAGTTTTGTGTGTGTGTGTGTGTGTGTGTAATTTTTTGTGTGAATGTTATTTTTTTTGTGAATGTAAGTTTTCGTGTGCATGTGTAAGTTTTGTGTGTGTGTGTGTGTGTGTGTAAGTTTTTGTGTGTGTAAGTTTTGGCGTGTGTGTGTAAGTTTTCGTGTGTGTGTGTGTAAGTTTGTGTGTGTGTGTGTGTGTGTGCAAGTTTTTGTGCGTGTGTGTGTGAGTTTTTTTGTGTTCATGTGTAAGTTTTTTTTGTGTGTGTGTGTGTGTGTGTAAGTTTTTGTGTGTGTGTGAGTTTTGGCGTGTGTGTGTATGTTTTCGTGTTTTTGTGTGTGTAAGTTGTGTGTGTGTGTGTGTGTGTGTAAGTTTTTGTGTGAATGTTAGTTTTTGTGTGCATGTAAGTTTTCGTGTGCATGTGTAAGTTTGTGTGTGTGTGTGTGTGTGTAATTTTTGGCGTGTGTTTGTAAGTTTTGACGTGTGTGTGTTAGTTTTAATGTGTGTGTGTGTGTGTAAGTTTTTGTGTGTGTGTGTAAGTTTTTGTGTGCATTTAAGTTTTTGTGTGCATGTAAGTTTTTTCGTGTGGGTGTAAGTTTTTGTGTGTGTGTGTGTGTAAGTTTTTGTGTGTCTAAGGTTTTGTGTGTGGTTTTACGTTTTTTGTGTGTGTGTGTAAGTTTGTGTTTGTGTGTGTGTGTGTGTAAGTTTTTGTGTGTGTAAGTTTGTTTTTTGTGTGTGTGTGTAAGTGTTTTTGTGTGTGTGTGTGTGTGTTAGTTTTTTTGTGTGTCAGTGTGGGCGTGTGTGTGTCAGTTTTCGTGTGTGTGTGTGTGTAAGTTTTGTGTGTGTGTGTGTGTGTGTGTAAGTGTTTTTGTGTGTGTGTGTGAGTTTTTTTCGTGTGCATGTGTAAGTTTTTGTGTGTGTGTGTGTGTGTAAGTTTGTGTGTGTGTAAGTTTTTGAGTGTTTGTGTGAGTTTTCGTGTGTGTTTGTGTGTAAGTTTTTTTTTTTTGTGTGTGTGTAAGTTTTTTTGTGCATGTAATTTTTTGTGTGAATGTAATTTTTAGTGTGAATGTGTAATTTTTTTTGTTTGTTTGTGTTTTTTATTTTTTTTGTGTGTTTGTTTATGTTTTGGCGTGTGTGTGTTAGTTTTATTGTGTGTGTATAAGTTTTAGTGTGTGTGTGTTAGATTTTGTGTGTGTGTGTGTTATTTTTTGTGTGAATGTAAGTTTTTGTGTGTATGTAAGTTTTCTTGTGCATGTGTTAGTTTTTGTGTGTTTGTGTGTGTGTGTAAGTTTTTGTGTGTGTGTGTAAGTTTTTGCGTGTGTGTGTAAGTTTTCTTGTGTGTGTGTAAGTTTTCGTGTGTGTGTGTGTAAGTTTTTGTGTGTGTGTGTAAGTTTTTGTGTGTGTGTAAGTTTTTGTGTGCATGTATGGGGACCGGGGGAGGACCTTTGGGGCCCAAGGAGGGCGTTTGGGGATCCGGGGGCCCTGGAGGATTGCGTGGTCTTTTGGGAGCCCGGGGGACCTTTGGGGTCCGGGGGAGGGCCTTTGGGTGCCCATTGGACCTTTGGGGACCGGGGGAGGACGTTTGGGGGCCCGGGGGGACCTTGGGGGCCGGTTGGCCCTTTGGGAGCCCGGGGGACCTTTGAGGACCAGGGGCGGGCCTTTGGGGGTCTGAGGAGGGCGTTTGGGGGATAACATTTCGAAATTTTAACTTATTAGTTTACTTTTTTTTGCGGCGCATCCCAGCGGCGCTTCCTGCGGCGCTTTCCTGCGGTGCCTCCCTGCGGCGCATCCCCTGCGGCACTTTCCTGACCCGCGGCGCATCCCTGCGGCACATCCTGGGGCGCTTTCCGGGCCCACGGCTAATCCGGGGGGCGCTTCGGGGGGCGGGGGGGCGTTGGGGGGCGGGGGGGGGGCCTTGGGGGCACGGGGCGGGCATTTGGGGCACAGGGAGGGCTTTGGGGGGGCGGGGGGGGCTGTTGGGGGCCTGGGGGACATTTGGGGACCGGTGGAGGGCCTTTGGGACCCCGTTGGTCCTTTGGGAGCTTGATGGTCCTTTGGGGGGCCCGGGGATGGCCTTTGGGGGTCTGGGTGGGCCTTTGGGGGGCGCCGGTGGCCCTTTGGGAGCTTGGGGGGCCTTTGAGGATCGGGGGCTTCCTTCGGGGTCTGGGTAGGAGGATTGGAACCCTTTGGGTTGGGTTAGAGGACCTCACAACACTGTTCAAATGAAACTTGTGTATTATACCGACCACAGAGTTTCACCATTAAATTCTCTTCTAAAATCTCTTCAAAAATCATCTTTTAAAATGTCTCTAACTGTTTCGCCGAAATAGTTCCATAACTTGTCTAAAACAGTTTCGCCCAAATAATCCCTAAACGTAATTCAGCGTGTTCCTTTTGTTTTTGGCATCTCTGCGCTAATGCATTTCAAATTAATAAGAAACCTGATTCCCGCGCTAAAACAATTCATCGCTAAGATGTTTCTTGGAGAATTGTTTCCATGGACTTTGGCTATTAATATCCTTTGGAGTTTGACCAAAAGCGTTGTTTCCGAGGCAAAGACATTAATGACTTGGATCTATTCCTGGAGAATCGTTTCTATGTGAAAATTTTTAAAGTCTGACAGATGATGTCATTGGTTGATTGATCTGTCAAGAAAGGGGAATTAATTTGTTGTTTCTAAGGGGAATTATTGATTCACGATAGGTGAATTGAGGTCGACAGCACAGGTGTTCCAAGGTCGATGTTGTTGTTGTTGTAAGTGCACGCTCTCAGCGAATGTCAAGGTCAATATTGTTGTTGTTGACACATTGGAAATTTAGGTCATTGACCCCATTAACCACGTGTTCTCCCTAGGGAGGCTATGCCCTTATTTGGGTGTGCAAAAAAGTTATAGGTGGCAGCAGGGGTGAGGGATAGGACCTCCTGAGGCCCTTCTACTCCCAACTTAAGTTAATTTCTCCTCGTTTTGAGTTTGAATCGGTTATTTATTGTATTTTCTGTTCATTTGGGGTTTCAATTACTTATCAATGCCGATTTGTGGTAGTTTCACGCTTGGTAGATTATTTGGTTTTATTTTTTTCTCATTTCTTGTTTAACGGAGTTCTTTACTTTCCATTGAAAAACTTATTTTGTGGAAAAAGTTGTTTTAATTAATTTCTGTTCATTTTATATTGACATAGAATTTTCAGGGAAAAAGAAAATAATACTTTAAATCTTTTCGTTTTTTTAAGAATTTGTAGTTTGGCCTGCTATTTGTATGCTGGAGAAAAGCTTTCAGCAATTTTTAACAACATACGCCCTTTTAAAAATCTGGAAACAAATAGTAGTGTTTAATTTAGTTTCATACCTCCTCTAGTTGACCCGAAATGGAAAACTTGATACCATTCGCAAAAAAAATGTGTTTACTTTCTTTGATAGCTTGGATACAATTACGCTATTTTGCCTTGGTTAAATTTTAAGAGCAGAAGTAGCCCCAAAAGTTTGAACAAAATACCCTCAGTCGTTCTTGGGATACTGCTGAGATGCTTTATTGGGAATTAGCATTAACACAGTGCATTTTGATTCAATCTTATGGCAACATTTAGTTTTTAAACACAAAGACAAATAGGAGGGTGGGCGTGGGAGGGGGATTAGTTTCGCTCCAATCACTTTCGGCTATTAAAATGGGCATCAGCCCTTTCTATTTTCAATTGAATGAGCCGTTTTGAAGTTCCTACGACCACTCCTTTCATACAAAGTGCCCTGGTCGAAACAACAACAAAAATAGTACATTATTTCCACACCGATCTCTACTATAAAAATATCAAGTATTCCAATCAATTTCGACTGTTAAAAGGGGCACTAGGCCTTTCGATTTCCAGTCGAAGGAGCCCTTTTTGAGTTTCTACGACAACTCTATCTATAAAAAACTTATATGCCCCCAGGGCATATCTTACAACCTTTGTTCTGTGGGCTCTGGGGGGTTTGTCATCCTCAGATGCATAATTTCCAGAACTTTCAACTACGTTAAACGAAATGGCTATCTCTAAACTGTGATTGAATGTGTTTGGGGAATAGTGGGCGTGAGAGGGGGGTTGATTACTCTCCACTTACTTTCGACTATTAAAAAGGGCAATTTGAATTTCCAATCAAATGAACCCCCTTTGAAATTTCTACAACAACTTTCTATATAAACCTTATATGCCCCCAAGGCATAACTTACAACCCTTGCACTGAGGGCTCTGATGGGGGTATCATTCTAAAAGACCTAATTTCCAGAGCTTTGGACTACGTTGAACAAAATGAATATCTCAAAATTTTGATTGGATGTGATTGGGGAAATAGTGGGAGGGAGAGGGGGGTTAGTCCCCTTCAATCACTTTTGACTATCAAAAGGGCACTAGCCCTTTCAATTTCCAATCGAATGAGCCCTGTTGAAGTTTCTACAACATCGCTTTCTATAAAAACCTTATATGCCCCAAGGACAAAACTTACGACCCTTGCCCTGAGGGCTCTGAGGATGGAGGGGTTGTCATCCTTAAAGACCTAATTTCCAAAACTTTCAACTGCGTTGAATAGAATGGCTATCTAAAAATTTTGATTGGGTGTGTTTCAAGTTTCTACGACAAAAATTTCAATAAAAACTTGTATGCTCCCAGGTAATAAATTATATCTCTTGCCCTGAAGACTGTGGGGGGAGTTTTCTAATCAAAGGCATAATTTCCTGAACTTTAAACTGCGTGGAACAAAATGGCTATCTCAAAATTTTGATCTGAGTTTTTGTGGGAAATGGTGGGCGTGGAAGGGGTGTTAGTTGTCTTCCAGTCACTTTCGATTATTAAAAAGGGAACTAGCCATTTCAATATCCAATCGAATGAGCCCTTTTTAAAGTTTCTACGACAACGTGTTCTATAAAAACCTTATATGCCCCCAGGGCATAACTGACAACCCTTGCCGTGAGGGCTGGGGGGAGGGGGGGGAGTTGTCATACACAAAGACCTAATTTCCAGAAATTTCAGTTTTCAGACCTAATTTTCAGAAATTTCAGATATTTCTATGTTGAACAAAATGGCTATCTTAAAATTTTGATTGAAAGTGTTTGGGGAAAAGGTGGGCGTGAGAGGGGGGTTAGTAGCCCTCCAATCACTCTTGACTATTAAAAAGGGCAATAGCCCTTTGAATATGCAATCGAATGAGCCTTTTTAAACTTCTACAACAACGCTTTCTATAAAAACCTTATATGCCCCCAGGGCATAACTTACAACCCTTGCCCTGAGGGCTGTGGGGGAGTACCCTTCTTAAAAACATAATTTCTATCTTGAAATAAACTACGCAAAACAAAATTGCTATCTAAAAATTTTGATTTGATGTGTTTCGGGAAAAGTGGGCGTGAAAGGGGGGTTAGTTGCCCTCCAATCACTTTCGACTATTAAAAAGGGCACTAGCCCTTTGAATTTCCAATCGAATGAGCCTTTTTTAAAGTTTCTACGACAACGCCTTCTATAAAAACCTTATATGCCCCCAGGGCATAACTTAGCCTACAACCCTTGCCCTGAAGGCTGTGGGAGAGTGTCCTCCTCAAAAACATAATTTCTATCTGGAAATCAACTACGCTGAACAAAATGGCTGTCTCAAAATTTTGATTGGATATGTTTTGGGAAATGGTGTGCTTGGAAGGGATGTTAGTTGCCTTCCAATCACTTTCGACTATTAAAAAGAGCACACGCCACTCCAATTTGCAATTGAATGAGCCCTTTTCGAAGTTTTGACGACAACTTTTTCGATACGAAGTGCCCAGCTCTAAAGGATAAAAATAATAAATAATACATTTTGCCAACATCGTTCTTATATGCCCTCAGGGCATAACTTAAAACCCTTGCCCCGAGGGTTGTGGGGGAGTATCCTCCTCAAAAACATATTTTCTATCTGGAAATCAACTAAGCTGAACAAAATGTTTTTCTTAGAATTTTGATTGGATGTTTTTGGGGAATGATGGGCGTGGGGGGCTAGTTGCCCTCCAATCATTTTTGACTATTAAAAAGGGCACTTACCCTTTGAATTTCCAATCGAATGAGCCTTTTTTGAAGTTTCTACGACAACGCCTTCTATAATAACCTTATGTGCCCCCAGGACATAACTTACAACCCTTGACCTGAAGGCTGTTGGGGCGTGTCCTCCTCAAAAACATAATTTCTATCTGGAAATCAACTATGCAGAACAAAATGGCTATCCCAAAATTTTTATTGTATATGTTTCGGTAAATGGTGGGCGTGGAAGGGGTGTTAGTTGCCTTCCCATCACTTTTGACTATTACAAATGGCACAAGCAACTCCAATTTCCAATTGAATGACACCTTTTCGAAGTTTTTACGACAACTTCATCGATACGAAGTGCCCTGCTCTAAAGGAAAAAATAATAAATAATACATTGTGATGACATCGTTCTTATATGCCCTCAGGCTATAACTTAAAACCCTTGCCCCCGAGGGTTGTGGGCGAGTTTCCTCCTAAAAAAACATATTTTCTATCTGGAAATCAACTATGCTGAACAAAATGGCTATCTCAAAATTTTAATTGGATGTGTTTGGGGAAATGATGGTTGTGGGGGGGCCTAGTTGCCCTCCAATCACTTTCGACTATTAAAAAGGGCACTAGCCACTCAAATTTCCAATCGAATGAGCTCTTTGTGAAGTTTCTACGACAACTCCTTCGATACGAAGTGCCTGGGTATGGAAAAAAAAATAATACATTGTACCAAATATCCTTCTTTACTTAGGTAGCGCTATTGCGCTGCCTATGATTCTTCTCCGATTTTTATTGCTCGCAGTAAAATTAACAAGACTTATTTTTCTGAGGGTCCCGTTTTGTCCCAGAGTACCACTTGTGCGGGTACTATGGTTCAGGGTTGTGGGTACTTTGGGACACCATGATAAATCAATTAAAACTTCGTATATTTTGTGGTACAAAACTGTAATAATACAATAAACTATTTAAAAAATTATTCGACAGAGTAGTTGGTCAGGTCTGCATCAAAGCTGATCATCTTGGCAATGTGTTTAGTTCCGCCCGAGACCATTAGAACTAGCAATTTCATCACTACCTCTGAGCTATCGACAAACACTTCAACGTGCTCTTTCGGAAACGTAAACCTCCAGACTGGAACGTTTCGTTAAAAAAAATTGACAGTGTAGCCGTCTGGCTTGGCCTGAAGTACTTCACCAATGTAGAATTTCTATCCTTTTTCCCTTGGTACTCGACTAGAAGAAAGTCACCGGAACAGATACTGGGAGTCACAGACTCCTCTTCCGCCAATCAGTAATCTTCAGAGCAGAACGACTAGTCAAAATTGTCATCATACTCAAAATCCCTGGTCCTGCTTCATCTCCGCTTTCGTCACTGAATGTCAGCAATCTCTTGGTAGTTTTCTTCTGAATCTGGGCGTTTTGGCAGGAGCTGCTTTCTTGCTTTTCTTGGGATCCTTCTTCTCTCTTTTTGCCTTTCTTTCGTTTTCTGCAGCTTGGATCGAGTCTTTCACCGGTGTAGAAGTCAATATCTTGGATACTCCAGGCTTCCTGCATGTCTTTCTGTTTGTAGCTTCCCTTCTTGGCAGGGGTATAATATCTTCTGGCACAACAAACGAGGTTGAATGAGTTTTAGTGCTGGGACTCTGGCTCAACCAAAACTCCTGCGGATTTGGTAAATTTTCATCAACAGCGGCAGACTGATTTCCCGGCTCAGTAGTATTTTCTCGTCGCAAAGCAGGAAGAGAGTCAGACTCTTGCCACACTCCAGTATTCAGTAGGAAAATTCCAGGCTTTGAGAATCCGCTAGTGATGTTAGTCTCAGAGAAGGTCTTAGGAAAAGCAACCCCCAGTAATTCACCAATCTCCTATTCCGTCACTGCTCGACCAGGGTGAAGTCTCAAACAGTCCTCCGTTGCCTGTGACAAGTAAGTCTTTAAAGGTCCATAAACCGAAACGTCGAAAGGCTGCAACCTGGATGATGTGTGCGGCGTGAACGCAAATAAATGTATTCCCTTTTCTTTGGCCAACGAAACTGCATCGTAACTGGTTTGAAATTTATGATTTTCAATAGAATCAAGACACGATTATCAGGAAAATGGTGGACATACGATACAAAGTGCTCCAAATACAGCAAAAACAGATCCTTTGTCATCCAAGCATTTCCAGGCTTGCCATTTGCTATTCAGCAGTCTGTGGGGGGTCTCCATCAAGAAGCCTTTCTACAAAACTTGCTCATGGGAAAATCAGAATCCCATGGCATTTATAGTGCCCACCGTGGTCACCAGCTTTCCTCTCTCCTGGGAAGTCATAGCACCAAGCTGCTTTACTTCCTTTGGGCTCAGCACTCTTTGACACTTGGTCTGAACATCCGTGAGCCCAGTCTCATCGAGGTTGAAGATCCGCCTTGCAGGGAACTTGTATTGTGAATACAACTCTCCGAGATTCCTATAAAAAGTGTCAACAGCACCACGATTGAAACCAAGATTTCTCTGGATACTTCCGGCCTTCGAAGCGAAATCGAAGGATGCTTTCTAAGAAAGCCGTACAACCAGTTTTTGCCTGCAGACTTTTCTGTTTCCCAGCTCGACGGATATGCAAGTCCGTTTCGTTTCGCCATAAGCCAAGCAAGCTCTCTGGCTCTCTTCCTGGGGAGACCATAGTGCATTTGGGCTGCATGAAGGATGTACTCTTCAAGTTGAAGCCCCTGCCCAATCGTCAATACTCGCCTGTTGTCGTAGGCGGGAGTGTAACTAAACTCTTCGTTTCCTTCATCTGTTCTGTTACGAAACGCAGTGGCATATCTGCTAAGAATTGACCGCTTGACATTGTAAACTTCAGCAGCTGCTCGAAGTGGCATCTCATAAAGGTGAACTTCCACTGCTTTCTTCATGTCCTCCTCATTCCAGACGTAAAGCGACGGATCAGCTTTCCTCGTTTTTGGCATTCTAAAACGAAAGAAAGAGTTTTTAGTATATATATTATGTTTAAGTTCTTCTAAGTTTATATACTAGGTAAGATTTAAATTTAATTGAATAATTAGAATGTATGGGGTTTATGATTGTAAAGAGTTTTATAGAATATAGAAATAATATATGATTTAGAATGATATAAAGAAAAAAAATTATAGTGTCTAGATTTGAACTATTTGAAAATTAGATTACAGGGCTTAGAATTTAGTTCGTAGATTTGAAGAGCTAGATTTGAATTAGTGCAGTTTATTTTACGAAAAAAAAATGAGTAAATTTTTAGGGAATGTAGAAATAGTATTGAATTTTTATGAATTTTTAGAATTATAGATTATAGATTTGAAGTCATTTTTTAAATGATTGTTGGAATTTATTTTATGCTAGTGGAATTTATTTTATTTGTTGAGGGGGATGCTATTGGCCTGGATTGTAAAATATTTGATTTTTGGGAGTTTTTTTTATGATTGTTGTAGCTACCTAATAACACAAGGCCCATCGAGAGTAAAAAACCAAAAAAAGAAGTCAGCATAAGACAAGAAGCATACTCTTGAAAGTTCTCTAGGCTAAAGCAATCAAGGGTACCCTGAGACACAATGAACTGAACCTGTCCCAGTGTAACCTGGAACACGCGTCCCAAAGTACCCTAACAGTACGAACTTACGAAAAAAAAAAAATCAGCCACTAGATGGCAGGAGAAAGCACCAAAATTTATACTATCGAAAAGCTCATAAATTTCTCTATCTAATGGGCTGTAAGCAATTTTCGAGAAGCTGCTTACCTAAGAGTACCGTAGAATTTCGCAAAGCAAAAATATTGATCAAAAACCACATTAAAAATTCTTACCTAAATTTTGTGATAGAGAGTTGCACATGCGAACACTATACTACATCCATAGATAGTCCAAGAGATGGCGTTTGAGGTTGAATAGCGGTAGATTTTAAGCTTGAAGTTTTCTGTCAAAAGTACATGTGTCTCAACGGACCCGCGTCCCAACGTACCCGACTCTCCCCTATATACAGTTATTTAGATGAAACTATTGATATTGGTTGTTGTAGTCGTTCGTCCTCAGAGCTTTGTTCCTTCTTGAACGGCTACTTGTCAAATGATTAAATTGGGTTTTTTCTTTAAATAAAGTTTAATCCAATTCAATTCAAAAATTTCAATCCTTCTTCCACCTAAAAAAAACATGTTTGTGTATGCTATAAGCGTTAAAAACTAAACTTTTTTATTAGTTTTTTTTAAAGTCTTTGGCTGAACAAGCATTCAATAGATAAAATATTCCTAGTTTTCTTGTTTCCTATCTAGAAACGTTTACATTGAAGCTTCTAACTACATGATATAATCTGGTGAAATATCTCTAGTCAGTTTTAACTTTCATAAATCCCAGCAACTTACCAGTTGTTTCAGAAAGTCCTGTTTCTGTTATTTTTGAATTGTTTGTGTCGAAGAAAGTGTTGTTATCACATTTGTCATTTTCGTCGTTTTCCTTATCATCTGCATTGTGGGTAATTAACATTCACTGAAAATTACTGCCTCAAATTTTGACCTTCAACATAATTGTTTATCCTTTTAATGTCTTGATTGACTCTATGAAAGTAATTACACGAATTTATTTCATATTGAGGGAGACGCTTTTTGTCCACGTCGGCTAGCACCAATCCATGTGTCCTTAAAATAATCGATAAAAAGGTTTAGGCGTTCTAATTCTGCATTCAACAATTCTAATTCAGGCCTTCTTGTAGCCTCTTGAATCAAAATTCTAAAGGATGAAAAGACATCTTCCACTGGAACAAATGCAAGTGCTTGGAAACATTTCATGTGGCAAGCAAATTCTGAGTCTTCTTTAGACCTGCTAGAAATCATGGGTAAAGTCTGAGTTTTTCTTCAAAGGGAATGCCCAAGATGGAAGAGATAGCCGGCTAACTCTGTTTCCGGGAAAACACTTGTTATTGCATTGCGAGCACCGTCTCAAAGTCCGTCACATCGCTAAGTGGCTGAAGATTCGGATTCAAGGTTTTCAAGGCAGCAGACATTCTTTGATATGTAAACTCGGTTTTATCAGAGTTCAAAATCCCTACAGCTTACTCTAAAGTCTTAACTTAATAATCTAAGTTGTTCTTGAGATATTGCTTTTTCACTTTTTTGAAAGTCCACATGCTCATAGTTTGTTTTTATTTAGTTCAACGTCCTCCTAAATATTTCTTATATTTGATTACTGAAGTCTATCAAAAGCCACACATATTAGAGACTATGGGAGGGGAAAAAAGGGTAACTAGATAAAATTAATCTTCTAAATTGATCCATGAAAAAATAATTTGTAAAGCCTTAAAAGAAACTTTTTTTTTACTTTACTGTTTTTTCTTCATGTTGTATGAGAAACATTAATATTCTCCTGAACATACCCAACATGATGCAGCTTAGGAGAAACTTATCAAACAAGACTAGAGATGAGCAAGTGTATAATTACACTTAAAAGAACATAAATTATCACATTAAACATAATTTCTGGCTTGTCCAGCATTTGGTTTTCTACAAAACTAGTTAAAATAGGAGAAAGCTCCCTCTTGTAAAGTAATATAATAAATGATAGTCTTGATAATGTAGACAAAATTAAAATTTTATAGAAGCTGAGAGCTAAGTTGGAAATCTGCTTAGCATTTTCGTAGTGCAAAAAAACTTGTTGGTTCAATACATGTGAAATTCGGCAAATTTGAACGCAAGTCTATATTATTCTCTAAGGAAGTGTTAGTTGTATTATATTTCTGAATCTAAACATGTAGATGGTACTTAAGTTTTGCTTTTTGTACTTTACTGAGTAGAGTTACGTCTCATTGAAGTTACATCAGTCTTTTAATCAATGTTCAGACATTGTATTATGCGCAGATTTTAAAAATAAATGTTAATTTGAACATAATTCTCTGTTGTAGTCTCCATAATTTTGTTCCTGGGGTTCTGCAATTTCATCACAGTTTGGTATATTTCACTATGAATAATTTCATTTCTTTAGTGTGGCTGCTATGGCGTGAAGCCGGAGTACCATAATTTCTATCATCATTTTGGAAATCTACTTTCATTTTAATGTTTTGTCTTTATTGTCTTAGCTTATGCTCCTGGCCTCCCCCACTCAGCGTGTCCCCAGGGGCTGATAGGGGAACGCCCTATAGATATGTAGGGTACCTCCATAGGAGACACGGACCAAGGGGGACCTAATCCCTGGGGGTCCATAATAGAAACTGGGGCACCCTCACCAGGGGTCATAAATACAGGGGGAGGAGGAAGAAGGTCCCTAAAATGTAAACTCAATAGGGACCACTGGTGTGTCCACAAGTCCCATGAGTTACAAACCGTCTCCCAGTAATGGGTTAAATTGCACGTTGATGCATAACACCATCGCGGGAGAATCCTCTATAGGAGGACAACCGCGGTAGGGCTTGAGATCCAGATCTATGGACAACGGCCTCTGCAAAGGGTTGCCTCGACCCTTTCGGGGTACTTGCAAGACTGGAGACCTTGCGGTCAACTCTATTCCCACTTGAGAAGAGACACCCCTCGGGGAAATTATAGCATAGTAAGTGACACAGCTTTCGCACGGGATTCTGACCAATGGACAATTCTTCTGGGCTTGTTTTGACGGGCGTCTTCGGGCTGAAAAACCTCTTCCTAGCTAATATATCTACTATAGGCTTCTTCCCCGTGGTAGCATAATATTTGTAGGCATGAATATATAATGAGTCGGAGGTAATAAGCTTGAGATTGTCTGTGCAGGATTTCGACTCTTGTTGATAGAAGAGTATCGCCAAGGGCTGAAAACCATGTTGTGACCAAGATGGGTCAAGGATTGCACAAAGCCTCCATTCATAAAGTTCCCAGGGACTTCTTGCTGTCCGGTCCTAAGCCGGCTTAAGCACTTCGGTGTAGACTTGAGAAGATATGTGATCCCCGTCCTGCACTGGCCGAAATAATTTCAATGATTTAAAGAACATGAAAATTGGAACTTGGAATATAATGACGTTAAAAAATGACCATTGTATCGATATTTTGACAGGCGAATTCAGACGATTCGAATTGGATTTATTAGGAGTTTCAGAAACTTTTATCCCAGGGGTAGGAAGCAGGAAAATAGGTGATATAGAATTTGTTTACTCAGGCAGGAAGGATGCGGTACATAGACAGGGAGTAGGGCTCATGATGAAAAAGGAAGCTGCTTAGTCTTGTTTAGGCTGGGAAGGTTATTAATAATAGAATACTAATTGCTCATTTTATGACTAAAAAGTTCAGGGTATCAGTTATAGTAATGTATGCCCCTGTAGAACCGACTGACGGAGATACTAGTGACTCAGATTAATTTTACTTAAAGTTACAGGAGCAAATGGACAGGGTCCCAGGTAGAAATATGACGTTTTACTAGGAGGTTTTCACGCCCATTTCGGTAGAAACAAAGATAGATGGTATGCTAGCCGAGGTAAATTTGGTGTAAGAAAAGAAAACAGTATTGGATACAGTTTTTTTGCAATTATTTAGGTATAACAATCTAGTTATACCCAAAACGGTATTAGGCCATAATATGGCTCATAAGTTAACATGTTATTCACGTGATAGTAAAACAGCTAACCTTATTGATTATGTTATAGTAAATCGAAGACTGGCAGGATCAATACAAGATACTAGGGTATATAGGAGTGCTGTTATTGATGTTAAAAGTATAGATCACCATCTAGTAGTGACAAAGGTTAATTTAAAGCGGAAATTTCGGAAGGGTAACTCCTTCCCGGGAAGTTATGATTTGGTAGACTCCAGGATAAGAATTTGAAAAAAACTTTCCAGGAACAGTTGAATACTAAACTAAAGAGTTTGAAGTTTGATAATGTGGAAGATGGTTGGAATAATTTTTGAAAAATATTTTCTGAAGTTGCTAAATGTGTCTTAGGGAAGAAAGATGGGACTGCAGCTAAGAATATTAATGAAAAATGTTTAATAGAAAGGAGAAAGGACTTGTACAAGAATTATCTGAGTGATAGATCATTTGAAAACAAAAGGAATGTGAAGAAAGTGGAGAAAGTATTAAAATATCAACTAAGGTGGTGTGAAGTGGAAGCCCTGGATAAAATTTTTGAGATCTGGAAGATGCAGCTAGTATAGTAAAATATTGTACTGGCATGTTCATTAATTAAGATGGAGTAGTCAATCTGTACTTGGCTCATTTAAAGATAGGAATGGGGCCACAATTAGCGATAAGGAAAGAATTAAAGAGAGATGGGCAGAATATTTTGAGAATTTGCTAAACCGAAATACAGTTGCAGGAAAAGATATAGAGGAAAATGAAAAAGTTTGCGAAACCTTGGATGTAAAAGACGATTTGTTCTGTGAGGAAGAATTAGCGACAGTACTAAAAATATTTAAAAAATAAAGCTCCGGGTGTGGATAGGGTGGTAAATGAGTTTCTTAAATAAGGTGGCTCTGAGGTTAGAAATAAGTTACTGAAGATTATGAATATGGCTTTTGAAAAAGGGGAAGTACCTAACGATTTTAGGATAACCTTAATTATGCCACTTTGTAAGAAAGGTGATAAAAGTGAGTGTGGTAATTAACGAGGCATTAGTCTGGTCTCTATCAGTAGTAAATTACTTAGTAATATGAAACTTTTTAGACTGAGAGATGCCATAGACAGAGTTTTAAGAGAAGAACAGCGCGGTTTTAGAAAAGGTAGAGGATGTGTCGAACAAATTTTCACTCTTAGGTTAATAATTAAGAAGTGCCTGAGTTGTCAAACACCTTTGGCCCTCATTTTTATAAATTATGAGCGAGCGTTCGATTCTGTTGATAGAAGAGCTTTAGCCAAGGTTTTATCCATTTATGGTATACCAGACAAATATAGTACTATGTACGAGAATAACACTGCTGCGGTTAAGGTAGGAAATGAGGCTAGCAGCTGGTTTTGTATTAAGTCAGGAGATAAGCCTGGTTGTGTTCTATCCAACTTTATATGAATTATTTTGATGTACTTTGCATTAAGGATAAAAGGAAAGGCATTGGGAGATCACGAAATCAAATGAGGAGGGAAAAGTCTCCTGGACTTAGATTACGCTGATGCTTAAAGGATCCGAGAGGAAAGTGTGAGCAAAGTGAATTAACTTTTAGAGGTTTTGCGAGTTCAGGGTGCAAGAATAAGTTTGAATATTAATGTTAAGCAGACTACCTCACTAAGGCTAGGAATAATGGAAGATGAAAAGGTGACATTGGCTATTGAAAAGATTGCTCAAGTGGGCAGCTTCACTTACCTTGGTAGTATTATTAGTAAAGATGATGGGAGCAGTGAAGATGTTAAAAGTAGAATAGCCAAGACTCAGGGTGTTTATTCACAATTAATAAAGGTTTGGATGAATAGGAAGATAAGTTTGCAAACCAAGATTAGAACATTAGAAGCTACAGTGATGACAGTAGTTAAATATGGCTCTGAAGCATGGGTGCTTCGAAAAGTGGATGATGATTTGCTAGATGTTTTCCATTAAAGTGATTAGTGCAATCTACGACAATAAAACGGCTGCGGTTAAGGTAGGAAATGAGGTTAGCAGCTGGTTTTGTACTAAATCAGGAGTTAAGCAGGGTTGTGTTCTATCCCCCTTGCCCTGAGGGCTGGGGGTATTTTTTATCCTCAAAGACATAATTTCCAGACCTTTCTGATAGGCATAACAAAATGGTTATATCAACATTTTGATTAGAATTGTTTGGGAAAATGATAGGCTTGGAGGGAGACATATACCCTCTGATCACTTTAGACTAATAAAAAAGGCGCTAGTCCTCTCAATTTCCAATGGAACGAGCTATTTTTGAAGCTTCTATGACAACACTTTTTATAGAAACGTTATGTGCCCCAAGGGCATAACTTAATACCCTTGTCATGAGGGCTATGGGGCGAGGGTTGTCATCCTCAAAGACATAATTTCCAGGCCTTTCAACTATGTTGAACAAAAAAGCCATATCACAATGTGGATCGGAAATGTTTAGGGAAATTTTGGGCATTGAGGGAAGGGATTCTCCCTCTGATTACTTTCGACTATTAAAAAGGGCAATAGCCCTATCAATTTCCAACCGAAAGAGCCCTTTTTGAAGTTTTTATGACAACAATTCCTATATGGCATTATATGCCCCCAGGGCATAACTTACAACCTTAGCCCTGAGGGCTGTTGGGGGTTTTCAAACACAATAATATAGTTTCTGGACCCTTCAACTACGTTCAACAAAATTGCTATATCAAAAAATTGATCGGAAGTGTTTGGGGAAATGATGGGTATGGCCGTGTATTCGCCCTCCTATAGCTTTTGACTATTAATAAGGGCACTAGCCCTCTCAATTCCCAATTGAATGAGTCGTTTTTGAAGTTTCTAGGACAACGCTGGCAAAGAGATAATTTCCAGAAGTTTTAACTACGTCGAACAAAATTCCTATCTCAAAATTTTGATTGGATGTGTTTGAGGAAATGGTAGGCTTGAGAGGGGTGTTAGTTGCCCTCCAATCACTTTCGACTATTAAATAGGGCACTATCGTTTTCAATTTCCAGTCGATTGAGCACCTTCTGAAGTTACTACGAAAACGCTTTCTATAAAACCTTACATTCCCACATGGCATAACTTACAACCCTGTCGCTGAGGGCTTTGGGGGGAGTATCATACTCAAAAATATAATTTCCAGGCTTTTCAACTACGTTGAACAAAATGGCTATCTCAAAATTTTTATTGGATGTTTTTGGGGAAATGGTGGGCGTGGGAGGGGTGTTAGTTTTCCTCCGATCACTTTCGGCTATTAAAAAGGGCACTAGCCCTTCGAAGTTTTCGAAGTTTCTATGACAACGCTCAATAAAAATCTTACAGCCCCCTAAGACATGACTCACACCCTCGTCCCTGAGGGTTGTGCGAGGGGGGTGATCATCCTTAAATTAATAACATCCAACGCTGTCCAATACGTTGAAAAAATGGCTATCTCACAATTTTGATTGGATGTGTTTGGGGAAATGGCGGGCATGAGATGGAGGTTAGTTGCTCTCCAATCAGTTTCGATTAGCCAATTAAAAAGGGCACTAGCCCTTTAATTTCCAATTGAATGAGACTTTTTTGAAGTTTCTACGACAACATTTTCTATAAAATCCTTTTATGCCCCCAGGGTATAACTTACAACCCTTACCCTGAGGGCTGTGGGGGTTATCATCCTCAAAGACCTAATTTCCAGAAATTTCATCTACGTTGAACAAAACGGCTATCTCAAAATTTTGATATGATGTGTTTGGGGAAATGGTGAGCTTGAGAGAGGGACTGGTTGCCCTCCAATCACTTTCGATTATTAAAAAGGTATGCTAGCCCTTTCAATTTCAAATCGAATGAGCCCTTTTTGAAGTCTCTACTAAAACGCTTTATATAAAAACCTTATATGCCCCCAGGGCATAATTTATAACCCTTGCCTTGAGGTGTTTGGGGGGTTTGTCATCCTCAAAATCATTAGTCCCACAACTTTCAACTACGTTGAACAAAATAGCTATCTTAAAATTTTAATTTAATGTGTTTGGGTAAATGGTGGGCGTGAGAGGGGGGTTAGTTGCTCTCCATTCACTTTCGACTATTAAAAATGGCACTCACCTTTTCAATTTCCAATCAAACGAGCCCTTTTTGAAGTTTCTACGACAACACTTTCTATAAAAACCTTATATGTCCCCAGGGTTTAACTTACAACCCTTGCCCTGAGGGCTCCGAGGGGGTTGTCATCCTAAAAGACCTAATTTCCTCGACGTTTAACTACGTTAAACAAAATGAATATCTCAAAACTTTGATTGGATGTGTTTGGGAAAGCGCACTAGCTCTTTCAATTTTCAATCGAATGAGCCCTTTTGAAGCTTTACGACAACGCTTTCTATAAAAACCTCATATGGCCCCAGGGCATAATTTACAACCATTGCCCTGAGGACTCTGGGGGGGGGGTTGTCATCTTCAAAGACATAATTTCCAGAACTTTCAACTATATTGAAAAAAATGGCTATCTCAACATTTTGATTGTATGTGTTTGTGAAAATGGTGGACGTGAGAGGGGGTTTAGCCACCCTCCAATTACTTTCGAATATTAAAAAGGCCACTAGCCATTTCAATTTCCAATGGAATGAGTCATTTTTGAAGTTTATACGATAATGCTTTCTATAAAAATTTGATTTGATGTGTTTAGAAAAATGGTGGGCATGGAAGGAGTGTTAATTGCTAATCACTTTCGACTATGAAAAAGGGTACCAGCCATTACTCTTTCCAATCGAATGGGCCCCTTTTGAAGTCTTATACGACAACATTTTCTATAAAAACCTTATATGCCCCCAGGGCATAACTTATAACACTTGCCCTGAGGGCTGGGGAGGTGTTGTCCTCAAAGACCTGATTTTCAAAACTGTTAACTACTTTGGAAAAATGGCTACCTCAAAATTTTAACTGGATGTGTTTGGGGAAATGGTGGAGATGAGAGGGAGGTTAGTAGTAGAAATGGGGGTACCAGCCCCATGTGGCACCCCTGCTGCCACCTATAACTTTTTTGCACTCCAAATAAGGGCATAGAGTCATTAGGGAGAACACGTGGTTAATGGGGTCAATGACCTAAATTGATTGCGTAATCAAAGTGTGTCAACAACAACAACATCGACCTTGACATTCGCTGAGAGCGTGCACTTACAACAAAAACAACATCGAACTTGGAACACCTGTGCTGTCGACCTCAATTCACCTATAGTGAATCAATAATTCCCCTTAGAAACAACAAATTAATTCCCCTTTCTTGACAGATCAATCAACCAATGACATCATCTGTCAGACTTTAAAAATTTTCGCATAGAAACAATTCTCCAGGAATAGATCCAAGTCAATAATGTCTTGGCCTCGGAAACAACGCTTTTGGTCGAACTCCAAAGGATATTAATAGCCAAAGGCCATGGAAACAATTCTCCAAGAAACATCTTAGCGATGAATTGTTTTAGCGCGGGACTCGGGTTTCTTATTAATTTGAAATGCATTAGCGCAGAGATGCCAAAAACAAAAGGAACACGCTGAATTACGTTTAGGGATTATTTGGGCGAAACTGTTTTAGACAGGTTATGGAACTATTTCGGCGAAACAGTTAGAGACATTTTAAAAGATGATTTTTGAAGAGATTTTAGAAGAGAATTTAATGGTGAAACTCTGTGGTCGTTATAATACACAAGTTTCATTTGAACAGTGTTGTGAGGTCCTCTAACCCAACCCCAAAGGGTTCCAATCCTCCTACCCCAACCCCGAAGGAAGCCCCCGGTCTTCAAAGGCCCCCCAAGCTCCCAAAGGGCCACCGGCGCCCCCAAAGGTCCACCCAGACCCCCAAAGGCCATCCCCGGGCCCCCCAAAGGCTCATCGAGGTCTCAAAGGACCAACAGGGTCCCAAAGGCCCTCCACCGGTCCCCAAATGTCCCCCAGGCCCCCAACTGCCCCCCGGACCCCCAAAGGCCCTCCCTGTGCCCCAGCGGCCCTCCCTGGGCCCCAACGGCCCTCCCCCGGCCCCCATCGGTCCCCCGGACCAGAGAAGCGCCGCCGGGATGCGCCGTGGGCCAGGAAAGGTCCGCAGGATGCGCCGCAGGGATGCGCCACGGGTCAGGAAAGCGTCACAGGGGATGCGCCGCAGGGAGGCACCGCAGGAAAGCACCGCAGGGATGCGCCGCAAAAAAAAAGTAAACTAAAAAGTAAAAATTTCGAAATGTTATCCCCCAAACTCCCTCCTCAGTCCCCCCAAGGCCCTCCCCCGGTCCTCCAAGGTCCCCCGGGCTCCCCAAGGGCCAACCGGCCCCCAAGTGTCCCCCGGTCCCCCAAAGGTCCTCCCCCGGTCCACAAAGGTCCACATGTCTCCCAAAGGCCCTCCCCCGGTCCCCAAAGGTCCCCCGGGCTCCCAAAAAACCACTCAATCCTCAAGGGCCCCCGGATCGCCAAACGCCCTCCCTGGGCCACAAAGGTCCTTCCCCGGTCCCCATACATGCACACAAAAACTTACACACACACAAAAACTTACACACACACACAAAAACTTACACACACACACACGAAAACTTACACACACACACGAAAACTTACACACACACTCAAAAACTTACACACACACAAAAACTAACACACACACGCCAAAACTCACACACACAAAAACTTACACACACACACGAAAACTTACACACACACACCAAAACTTACACACACACACACACACAAAAACTTACACACACACAAAAACTTACAAATGCACACTAAAACTTACATGCACACAAAAAATTACATGCACACAAAAACTTACACACACACACACACAAACACAAAACTTACACACACACACACACACGAAAAATAAAACACACACGCCAAAAATTACACACACACAAAAACTTACACAAATACAAACACACACAAAAACATACAAATCAACACAAAAAAAACACAAACACACACACACAAAAACATACACACACACACACACACACACAAAACATACACACACACACACGAACAAATACACACACACACCAAAACTAACACATACACAAACTAACACACACACACACACACACATAAACACACTCACACACACACACACAAAAAACTTACACACACAAAAACTTACACACACACACACACACACACAAACTTACACACACACACACACAAAACTTATATCCACACACAAAAGCTTAGACACACAAAAAATTACACACACACACACAAAAACTTACACCCACACGCAAAAACTTACATGCACACAAAAACTTACATGCACAAAAAAACTTACACACACACAAAAACTTACACACACGCACAAAAACTTACACAAACACACAAAAACTTACACACACACACACACACATGAAAACTTACACAAACACACGAAAACTTACACACACACTAAAAAACTTACACACACACACACACAAAAAAATACACACAAACACACAAACACACAAAAACTTACACATGCACACAAAAACTTAAATGCACACAAAAAATTAAATGCACACAAAAACTTACACACACACACACACACACAAAAATAAAAAAAAACAAAAAAAGAACAAACTAACACACATGCAAAAAATTACACACACACAAAAACTTACACACACACACACACAAAAACTTACACATGAACACAAAAAAACTCACACACACACGCACAAAAACTTACAAACACACACACACACAACTAGCTAAGGGTAAGTGTTTTAAATCTGAGCCATTCTGTTGCGAAAACACACAAAACAAAGAAAAAATACACAATATTCCCTGATGACCTCTGCAATACGGCTAAACATTAATAATTCAGACAACTTTTCAACTGGCCAAGGTTAAGTGTTTTAAATATGAGCCATTCTGTTGCGAAAACACACAAAAGTTAGAAAAAATACAAAATATTCCTTTATTACCTCTGCAAAACGACTGAAAATGAAGAATTCATACACAATATCAACTAGCTATGGGTAAGTGTTTTAAATATTAGCCATTCTGTTGCGAAAACACACAAAAGTTAGAAAAAATACAAAATATTCCTTTATTACCTCTGCAAAACGGCTAAAAATGAAGAATTCATACACATTTTCAACTAGCTAAGGGTAAGTGTTTTAAATATGAGCCATTCTGTTGCGAAAACAAACAAAAGTTAGAAAAAATACAAAATTTTCCTTTATTACCTCTGAAATACGGCTAAAAATGAAGAATTCATACACATTTTCAACTAGTTAAGGGTAAGTGTTTTAAATATGAGCCATTCTGTTGCAAAAACACACAAAAATTAGAAAAAATACAAAATATTCCTTTATTACCTCTGCAAAACGGCTAAAAATGAAGAATTCATAGCTATTTTCAACTAGCTAAGGGTAAGTGTTTTAAATATGAGCCATTCCGTTGCTAAAACACACAAAAGTTAGAAAAAATACAAAATGTTCCTTTATTACCTCTTCAATACGGCTAAAAATGAAGAATTCATACAAATTTTCAACTAGCTAAAGGGTAAATTTTTTAAATATTAGCCATTCTATTGCGAAAAAACACAAAAGTTAGAAAAAATGCAAAATGAACCTTTATTACATCTGAAAAACGGCTAAAAATCAAAAATTCATACACATTTTCAACTAGCTAAGGGTAAGTGTTTTAAATATGAGCCATTTTGTTGCGAAAACGCACAAAAGTTAGAAAAAATACAAAATATTCCCTTATTACCTCTGCAAAACGGCTAAAAATGAAGAATTCATACACATTTTCAACTAGCTAAGGGTAAGTGTTTTAAATATGATCCATTCTGTTGCGAAAACACACAAAAGTTAGAAAAAATGCAAAATATTCCTTTATTACCTTTGCAAAACGGCTAAAAATGAAGAATTCATACACATTTTCAACTAGCTAAGGGTAAGTGTTTTAAATATGAGCCATTCTGTTGCGAAAACACACAAAAGTTAGAAAAAATACAAAATAATCATTTATTACCTCTGAAAAACGGCTAAAAATGAAAAATTCATACACATTTTCAACTAGCTAAGGGTGAGTGTTTTAAATATGAGCCATTCTGTTGCAAAAACACACAAAAGTTAGAAAAAATACACAATATTCCTTTATTACCACTGCAAAACGGGTAAAAATGAAGAATTCATACACATTTTCAACTAGCTAATGGTAAATGTTTTAAATATGAGCCATTCTGTTGCGTAAACACACAAAAGTGAGAAAAAATGAAAAATATTACTTTATTACCTCTGCAATACGGATAAAAATGAAGAATTCATACAAATTTTAAACTAGCTAATGGTAATTGTTTTAAATATGAGCAATTCTGTTGCGAAAACACACAAAAGTTAGAAAAAATACAAAATATTCCTTTATTACCTCTGCAAAACGGCTAAAAATTAAGAATTAATACACATTTTCAACTAGCTAAGGGTAAGTGTTTTAAATATGAGCCATTCTATTGCGAAAACACACAAAAGTTAGAAAAAATGCAAAATATTCCTTTATTACCTCTGCAAAATTGCTAAAAATGAAGAATTCATTCACATTTTCAACTAGCTATGGGTAAGTGTTTTAAATATGAACCATTCTGTTGCGAAAACACACAAAAGTTAGAAAAAATACAAAATATTCCTTTATTACCTCTGCAATACGGGTAAAAATGAAGAATTCATACACATTTTCAACTAGCTA
>NC_142804.1:42169533-42278117 GCF_049724085.1 Artemia sp. Qi Xiang Cuo
CAAAATAAAAAACCATAACAAAAGAGGCTGCCGTTAATTAACCTAACCTAACATAATCTAACCTAACCTAACCATACACCCACCTTTTTGTCTGTCTCTAACCTAATTCACGGGATTTCAAGAGCGATGATTGTGGCGGTGGGGGAGGGGGGCTACGTGGGATAAGCTAGGAGACAAAAAATTAACCTAACCTACCCTACTCTAACCTAACCTAACCTTACACCTATCATTGTGTCGGTCGCTAACATCATAAGATGGGTGTAGAGAGTGAGTGTGAAGATTGAGGTGATGATCAATTCATCAGAACTTTCCTTTCTAGTACGCAGGCTAAGGTAGTCTACCCTAAATTAACCTAAGCTAACATAATCTAACCTAGCCTAACAACACACCTAACTTTTTGTCGGTCTCTAACCTAATCTAATCTAACCTAAGTGATGCGTACATAGGTAAATATTTAAATATGTTGAAAATACGTTCCTAGAAATTTTCACGCCCCCTCCTGTGAATTGAGTGCTAGTCACTTTAATTCCCAATCAACTGAGTCATTTTCAATGTTTCCGTGACGAGTACTTCTGTGAGTACTTAGAAAATATAAAATGATACATCCAGGATATTCTTAAACCTGAGTCCCCCTCCCCTCGCGCCATTTAAGTTGTAATAGCTCTGATTTTGGGGCATATTTCAAAATAACTTTTATCAATTTTTCTTCTTTTTTTTCTGATTACACAATAAATGTGAAATCACTTATTTGATCAATCTTTGATAGCTTTAAAAAAGTTTTCACTTCCCATTGTTGCTTTCTTATGTCGAAAACAAAATCGAACGCAACAAGTAATTAATCTGCATTGAAGATGTTTCGTTTTACACATTAGTCTATGCAATGTAAGAAGTATTGTTTTGAAACCATTCTCCGCGAGTGAAAAGTGGCAATTTTAGTGAGTGTTAATGTATACATAGAGAAGTAATTATTGTTCTAAATCAAAAGTTTGCAAGATTTCTTAAATAAATAAACGTTAGGTAAGTATATTTTAGGGCTTTGAAAAGGTTTAAAAGTCAGTACATGCTGAAATAGAGGACAAGATATAAAATAATGGAAGGTTCTTCAAATGCAACCCCGACAATGTTTGATGTGAGTTCAATAATATGTCTTTTCAGTGTGTTTTCCAACGAAAATAAGCAAAATATGACAAATTTTTCCTGAAATTGAAACCTCTTAGCTTAACTCAGGTATTGAACCTTTGGTAGATATAATTGTTCGAAAATAAACTATTCCCGTAATACAGAAAATTTAAGTTTGAACAATTATTCCTTATTATTTCATCATATTTTTGGTTTAGTCTGGTAGCTCTTTAATTTTACTCAAAAAGTATCCTCTTGTGGGAAATTCAAAATACAATAAAATTACGTTCCCATGGTTCTAATTCATATCCTTTAATTAGGGGGCTCAGAACTTGGTACGAAAAGGTAATTTTAAGTGAAATACTAGCAAATATATCTCTTAATATTGTGTTTCAGTTTTTTTTATTACGAAAATAAGAAATATACGACGAAATTAAGTTCTCATGGTTCTAATTCATATTCTTCACTGAGGGGGGTCAGGACATGGTACTGGAAATGTGTATGAATTCTTAATTTCTAGTCGTTTTGCAGAGATACTAATGTAAAATTTTGAATTTTTTCTAACTTTTGTTTTTTTTCGCAATAGAATGGCTCATATTTAAAACATTTACCCTTAGCTAGTTGAAAATGTGTATGAATTCTTCATTTTTAGCCGTAATGCAGAGGTAATAAAGGAATATTTTGTATTTTTTCTAACTTTTGTGTGTTTTCGCGACATAATGGCTCATATTTAAAACACTTACCCTTAGCTAGTTGAAAATGTGTATGAATTCTTCATTTTTAGCCGTTTTGCAGAGGTAATAAAGGAATATTTTGTATTTTTTCTAACTTTTGTGTGTTTTCGCAACAGAATGGCTCATATTTAAAACACTTACCCTTAGCTAGTTGAAAATGTGTATGAATTCTTCATTTTTAGCCGTTTTGCAGAGGTAATAAAGGAATATTTTGTATTTTTTCTAACTTTTGTGTGTTTTCGCAACAGAATGGCTCATATTTAAAACACTTACCCTTAGCTAGTTGAAAATGTGTATGAATTCTTCATTTTTAGCCCGTATTGCAGAGGTAATAAAGGAATATTTTGTATTTTTTCTAACTTTTGTGTGTTTTCGCAACAGAATGGCTCATATTTAAAACACTTACCCTTAGCTAGTTGAAAATGTGTATGAATTCTTCATTTTTAGCCGTTTTGCAGAGGTAATAAAGGAATATTTTGTATTTTTTCTAACTTTTGTGTGTTTTCGCAACAGAATGGCTCATATTTAAAACACTTACCCTTAGCTAGTTGAAAATGTGTATGAATTCTTCATTTTTAGCCGTTTTGCAGAGGTAATAAAGGAATATTTTGTATTTTTTCTAACTTTTGTGTGTTTTCGCAACAGAATGGCTCATATTTAAAACACTTACCCTTAGCTAGTTGAAAATGTGTATGAATTCTTCATTTTTAGCCGTTTTGCAGAGGTAATAAAGGAATATTTTGTATTTTTTCTAACTTTTGTGTGTTTTCGCAACAGAATGGCTCATATTTAAAACACTTACCCTTAGCTAGTTGAAAATGTGTATGAATTCTTCATTTTTAGCCGTTTTGCAGAGGTAATAAAGGAATATTTTGTATTTTTTCTAACTTTTGTGTGTTTTCGCAAGAGAATGGCTCATATTTAAAACACTTACCCTTAGCTAGTTGAAAATGTGTATGAATTCTTCATTTTTAGCCGTTTTGCAGAGGTAATAAAGGAATATTTTGTATTTTTTCTAACTTTTGTGTGTTTTCGCAACAGAATGGCTCATATTTAAAACACTTACCCTTAGCTAGTTGAAAATGTGTATGAATTCTTAATTTTTAGCCGTTTTGCAGAGGTAATAAAGGAACATTTTTTATTTTTTCTAACTTTTTTGTGTTTTCGAAACAGAATGGATCATATTTAAAATACAATAAAATAGATATTTGAAATTCAGTATGTATACATCATTATTAGCCTTTTTGCATAGGTAATAGAGGAAGATTTTGTATTTTTTCTAACTTTTGTGTGTTTTCGCAACAGAATGGCTCATATTTAAAACACTTACCCTTAGCTAGTTGAAAATGTGTATGAATTCTTCATTTTTAGCCGTTTTGCAGAGGTAATAAAGGAATATTTTGTATTTTTTCTAACTTTTGTGTGTTTTCGCAACAGAATGGCTCATATTTAAAACACTTACCCTTAGCTAGTTGAAAATGTGTATGAATTCTTCATTTTTAGCCGTTTTGCAGAGGTAATAAAGGAATATTTTGTATTTTTTCTAACTTTTGTGTGTTTTCGCAACAGAATGGCTCATATTTAAAACACTTACCCTTAGCTAGTTGAAAATGTGTATGAATTCTTCATTTTTAGCCGTTTTGCAGAGGTAATAAAGGAACATTTTTCATTTTTTATAACTTTTCTGTGTTCACTCAATATAATTGAAAATATTATCTAAATTTACCCTTTAGCTTTTATTTATTGTTTTTTTATTCATATTTTTTAGCCGTATATCATTTTTACTAAATTATCATTTTGCATTTTTTCTTAATGATGTTTTTTTACTCAGTATGCTGGTTAAAATTTAAAACACTTAACATTAGCTATTTGAAAATTTGTATAAATTCTTAATTTTTACCCGTATTGAAGTAGTAAGAATAGAACATTTTGTATTTTTTCTAATTTTTGTGTGTTTTCGCAACAGAGTGGTTCATATTTAAAACACTTACACTTAGCTAGTTGAAAATGTGTATGAATTTTTCATTTATAGCCATTTTGCAGTGGTAATAAAGGAATATTTTGTATTTTTTCTAACTTTTGTGTGTTTTGGCATCAGAATGGCTCATATTTAAAACACTTACCCTTAGCTAGTTGAAAATGGGTGTGAATTCTTCATTTTTAGCCGTTTTGCAGAGGTAATAAAGGAATATTTTGTATTTTTTCTAACTTTTGTGTGTTTTCGCAACAGAATGGCTCATATTTAAAACATTTACCCTTTAGCTAGTTGAAAATGTGTATGAATTCTTAATTTTTACCCATTATGCAGAGATAATAAAGGAACATTTTGCATTTTTTCAAACTTTTGTGTGTTTTCGCAATAAAAAGGCACATATTTAAAACACTTACACTTAGCAAGATGAAATATTTAATTTCTAATTAATTTTTTCCCGACTTTCAGAGTTTATAATGTTATATATGGTATTTTTTCTAACTTTTGTGTGTTTTCGCAACAGAATGGTTCATATTTAAAACACTTACCCTTTGCTAGTTGAAAATGTGTCTGAATTCTTCATTTTTATTTGTATTGCAGAGGTAATAAAGGAACATTTTGCATTTTTTCTAACTTTTGTGTGTTTTCGCAATAGAATGGCTCATCTTTAAAACAGATACCCATAGCTAGTTGAAAATGTGTATGAATTCTTCATTTTTAGCAGTTTTGCAGATGTAATAAATGATCATTTTGCATTTTTTCTAACTTTTGTGTGTTTTCGCAACAAAATGGCTCATATTTAAAACACTTACCCTTAGCTAGTTGAAAATGTGTATTAATTCTTCATTTTTAGCCGTATTGTAAAGGTAATAAAGGAATATTTTGCATTTTTTCTAACTTTTGTGTGTTTTCGCAATAGAATGGTTCATATTTAAAACATTTACCCTTAGCTAGTTGAAAATGTGTATGAATTCTTCATTTTTAGCCGTTTTGCAGAGGTAATAAAGGAGTATTTTGTATTTTTTCTAACTTTTGTGCGTTTTCGCAACAGAATGGCTCATATTTAAAACACTTACCCTTAGCTAGTTGAAAATATGAGTAGAATGGCCTTATTGAGCCCCACCCCTCACCCCTGCTGGCACCTACAACTTTTTTTAACACCATATATTGGCACGAGAACCACGGGGTTTATGGTTTTTGTCAATGAGAATGAAAAAACAGGAATTTTTTCACATTTATGGATGTTTTCTTGGATGGTTATGTGTGTTGGTCGATTTATTTGATGTTTTTCATGGATGTTTAATGGTTTTTGTCAGTGAGAATTTGAAAAAACAGGAACTTTGTCACATTTATGGATGTCAACAGCAATTCATGTATGTTTTATGGTTTTCTCACTGAGAATGAAAAAACAGGAATTTTCTCACATTTATGTCTGTTTTCTTGGATGGTTATGTGTGTTGGTCAATTTATTTGATGTTTTTCATGGATGGTTATGGATGTTTTATGGTTTTTGTCAGTGAGAATTTGAAAAACAGGAACTTTCTCACATCTATGTCTTTTTTCATGGTTTTTGTCAGTGAGAATTTGAAAAACAGGAACTTTGTCACATTTATGTCTGTTTTTATGGTTTATGTCAGTGAGAATGGAAAACCATAAACCACGTGGTAATGTTCGGACTCAATAAGGCCTAACCTGAGAAATTGATTTACATAATCGCTAGGGGAAATTATTGATTCACGAAGGGGAGAATTAAGAAACATTAAGGCTTCTTTCGCAACAGAATGGCTCATATTTAAAACACTTACCCTTAGCTAGTTGAAAATGTTCACGAATTCTTCATTTTTAGCCGTTTTGCAGAGGTAATAAAGGAATATTTTGTATTTTTTCTAACTTTTGTGTGTTTTCGCAACAGAATGACTCATATGTAAAACACTTACCCTTAGCTAGTTGAAAATGTGTATGAATTCTTCATTTTTAGCCGTTTTGCAGAGGTAATAAAGGAATATTTTGCATTTTTTCTAACTTTTGTGTGTTTTCGCAACAGAATGGCTCATATTTAAAACATTTACCCTTAGCTAGTTGAAAATGTGTATGAATTCTTCATTTTTAGCCGTATTGCAGAGGTAATAAAGGAACAGTTTGCATTTTTTCTAACTTTTGTGTGTTTTCGCAACAGAATGGCTCATATTTAAAACACTTACCCTTAGCTAGTTGAAAATGTGTATGAATTCTTCATTTTTAGCCGTTTTGCAGAGGTAATAAAGGAATATTTTGTATTTTTTTTAACTTTTGTGTCTTTTCGCAACAGAATGGCTCATATTTAAAACACTTACCCTTAGCTAGTTGTGTGTGTGTGTGTGTGCAAGTTTTTGTGCGTGTGTGTGTGATTTTTTTTGTGTTCATGTGTAAGTTTTTGTGTGTGTGTGTGTGTAAGTTTTTGTGTGTGTGTAAGTTTTGGCGTGTGTGTGTAAGTTTTCGTGTGTGTGTGTGTGTAAGTTTTGTGTTTGTGTGTGTGTGTGTAAGTTTTTGTGTGAAAGTAAGTTTTTTTGTGAATGTAATTTTTAGTGTGCATGTGTAATTTTTTGTGTGTGTGTGTGTGTGTGTAATTTTTTGTGTGTGTGTGTGTAATTTTTGGCGTGTTTGTTTAATTTTTTGTGTGTGTGTTTAATTTTTCATGCGTGTGTGTTTTTGTAAGTTTTTGTGTTTGTGTGTAAGTTTTTGTGCGTGTGTTTAAGTTTTTGTGTGTGTGTGTATGTTTTTGTGTGCATTTAAGTTTTTGTGTGCATGTAAGTTTTTTCGTGTGGGTCTAAGTTTCTGTGTGTGTGTGTGTGTAAGTTTTTGTGTGTCTAAGCTTTTGTGTGTGGATTTAAGTTTTTTGTGTGTTTGTGTAAGTTTGTGTGTGTGTGTGTGTGTGTGTAAGTTTTTGTGTGTTTAAGTTTTTTGTGTGTGTGTGTGTGTAAGTTTGTGTGTGTGTGTGTGTGTGTGTGTGTAAGTTTTTGTATGTGTTAGTTTTGGAGTGTGTGTGTATTTTTTCGTGTGTGTGTGTGTATTTTTTGTGTGTGTGTGTGTGTGTGTGTAATTTTTTGTGTGTGTGTGTGTGTGAGTTTTTTTTTGTGTCTTGTTTTATATTTTTTGTATGTTTGTGTGTTTATGTTTGTTTTGGCGTTTTATTTTTTTCGTGTGTTTGCTTGTTTTCTTGTGTGTGTGTTTGTGTAATTTTTGTGGGTGTGTGTGTGTGTAAGTTTTTGTGTGCATGTAATTTTTTGTGTGCATGTAAGTTTTAGTGTGCCTGTTTTAGTTTTTGTGTGTGTGTAAGTTTTTGTGTGTGTGTGTGTGTAAGTTTTGGCGTGTGTGTGTAAGTTTTCGTGTGTGTGTGTATGTTTTCATGTGTGTGTGTAAGTTTTTGTGTGTGTGTGTAAGTTTTTGTGTGTTTGTAAGTTTTTGTGTGCATGTATGGGGACCGGGGAAGGACCTTTGTGGCCCAGGGAGGGCGTTTGGCGATCCGGGGGCCCTTGAGGATTGAGTGGTTTTTTGGGAGCCCGGGGGACCTTTGGGGACCGGGGGAGGGCCTTTGGGAGCCCAGTGGACCTTTGGGGACCGGGGGAGGACCTTTGGGGGTCGGGGAGACCCTTGGGGGCTGGTTGGCCCTTTGGGAGCCCGGGGGACCTTTGAGGACCAGGGGAGGGGCTTTGGGGGTCTGAGGAGGGCGTTTGGGGGATAACATTTCGAAATTTTAACTTTTTAGTTTACTTTTTTTTGCGGCGCATCCCTGCGGCGCATCCTGTGGCGCTTTCCTGCGATGCCTCCCTGCGGCGCATTCCCTGCGGCGCTTTCCTGACCCGCGGCGCATCCCTGCGGCACATCCTGCGGGGCTTTCCTGGCCCACGGCGCATCCCGGCGGCGCTTCTCTGGTCGGGGGGACCTTTGGGGGCCGGGGGAGGGCTTTTGGAGCACAGGGAGGGCCTTTGGGGCACAGGGAGGGCCTTTGGGGGTCAGGGGGGCAGTTGGGGGCCTGGGGGACATTTGGGGACCGGTGGAGGGCCTTTGGGACCCCGTTGGTCCTTTGGGAGCTCGATGGGCCTTTGGGGGGCCCGGGGATGGCCTTTGGGGGTCTGGGTGGACCTTTGGGGGCGCCGGTGGCCCTTTGGGAGCTTGGGGGGCCTTTGAGGACCGGGGGCTTCCTTCGGGGTTGGGGTTGGAGGATTGGAACCCTTTGGGGTTGGGTTAGAGGACCTCACAACACTGTTCAAATGAAACTTGTGTATTATAACGACCACAGAGTTTCACCATTAAATTTTCTTCTAAAATCTCTTCAAAAATCATCTTTTAAAATGTCTCTAACTGTTTCGCCGAAATAGTTCCATAACCTGTCTAAAACAGTTTCGACCAAATAATCACTCAACGTTATTCAGCGTGTTCAATGTGTTTTTGTCATCTCTGCGCTAATTCATTTAAAATTAATAAGAAAACAGATTCCCGCGCTAAAACAATTCATCTTTAAGATGTTTCTTGGAGAATTGTTTTCATGGCCTTTGGGTATTAATATCCTTTGGAGTTCGACCAAAAGAGTTGTTTCCGAGGCAAAGACATTAATGACTTGGATCTATTCCTGGAGAATCGTTTCTATGCGAAAATTTTTAAAGTCTGACAGATGATGTCATTGGTTGATTGATCTGTCAAGAAAGGGGAATTAATTTGTTGTTTCTAAGGGGAATTATTGATTTACGTTAGGTGAATTGAGGTTGACGGCACAGGTGTTCTAAGGTCGATGTTGTTGTTGTTGTAAGTGCACGCTCTCAGCGAATGTCATGGTCGATGTTGTTGTTGTTGACACACTTTGATTACGCAATCAATTTAGGTCATTGACCCCATTAACCAAGTTTTCTTTCTAATGACACTATGCCCATATTTGGAGTGCAAAAAAAGTTGTAGATGGCAGCAGGGGTGCCACATCGGGCTGGTACCCCCATTTCTACTGTTAGTTGCCCTCCAATCACCTTCGACTGTTAAAAAGGGCACTAGCCCTTTCAATATCCAATTGAATGAGCTCTTTTTTAAGTTTCTTCGACAACTCTTTCTATAAGAACCTTATATGCCTCCAGGGTATAACTTACAACCCTTACCCTGAAGGCTGTGGGGGGTTTAAATCTCAAAGACCTAATTTCCCGAATTTTCAACTACGTTGAACAAACTAGATATCTCAAAATTTTGATTGGATGTGTTTGGGGAAATGGTGAGCTTGAGAGGGGGGTTAGTTGCTCACCAATCACTTTTGACTATGGAAAAGGGCACTAGCCATTACTCTTTCCAATCAAATGGGCCCCTTTTGAAGTTTTATACGCCAATGTTTTCTATGAAATCCTTATATGCCCCCAGGGCATAACTTATAACACTTGCCCTGAGGGGGAAGGTGTCATCCTCAAAGACCTGATTTTCAAAACTGTTAACTACTTTGGAAAAATGCCTACCTCAAAATTTTAACTGGGTTTGTTTGGGGAAATGGTGGGGATGAGAGGGAGGTTAGGTACCCTCCAATCACCTTCGACTGTTAAAAAGAGCACTAGCCCTTTCAATTTCCAATTGAATGAGCTCTTTTTTAAGCTTCTTTGACAACTCTTTCTATAAAAACCTTATATGCCTCCAGGGTATAACTTACAACCCTTACCCTGAAGGCTGTGGGGGGTTATGTCAAAGACCTAATTTCCCGAATTTTCAACTATATTGAACAAACTAGATATCTCAAAATTTTGATTGGATGTGTTTGTGGAAATGGTGAGCTTGAGACGGGGGTTAGTGGCCCACTAATCATTTTCGACTATTAAAAAGGGCACTAGCCCTTTCAATTTCCAATCGAATGAGCCCTTTTTAAAGTCTCTTCGAAAACACTCTATATGAAAACCTTATATGCCCCCAGGGCAAAACTTACAACCCTTGCCCTGAGGGGTTTGGGGGGTTTGTCATCTTCAAAATCATAATTTTCAGAACTTTCAACTGCGATGAACGAAATGGCTATCTCAAAATTCTAATTGAATGTGTTTGGGGAAATGGTGGGCGTGAGAGGGGGGTTAGTTGCTCTCCGATCAGTTTCGATTGTTAGATATGGCTCTGGCACTGTCAATTTTCAATCGAAGAAGCCCTTTTTGATATTTCTACTACAACACTTTCTATAAAAACCTTATATGCCCCCAGGGTATAAGTTAAAACCCTTGTTCTGACGGCTGTGAGGGGGGTTGTCATCCTAAAAGACCATATTTCCGGAACTTTTAACTATGTTGAATAAAATGAATATCTCAAAATTTTGATGGGGTGTGTTTGAGAAAATGGTGGGCGTGAGAGGGGGTTAGTTGCCCTTGAATTACCTCCGACTTTTACAAAGGCCACTAGCCATTTCAATTTCCAATGGAATAACCCCTTTTTGAAGTTTTTACGAGAACGCTTTCTATAAAAACCTTATAAGCCCCCAGGGCATAACTTACAACCCTTGTCCTGGGGACTCTGGGGGGTTGTCATTCTTAAAGACCTAATTCCCAAAATTATCAACTACGTTGAACAAAATGGCTGTCTAAAAACTTTGATTGTATTTGTTTGGGCCAAAGGTGGGCGTGAGAAGGGGGCTAATTGCCCTCAAATCACTTTCGACTATTAAAAAGGGCACTAGCCCTTTGAATTTTCGATCAAATGCGCCCTTTTTCAAGTTTCTAGGACAAAGCTTTCAATTAAATCCTTATATGCCCCCAGGGTATAACTTATAACCCTTGCCCTGAGGGCTCTGTGGGGGTTATTATCCTCAAAAATCTAATTTCTAGAACTTTCAAATACGTTGAACAAAATGGCTATTTCAAATTTCGATTGGATTTGTTTGGATAAATGGTTGGTGTGGAAGGGGTTTTAGTTGCCCTCCAATCACTTTCGACTATTAAAAAGGACACTAGCCATTTCAATTTCCAATCGAATGAACCCCTTTTGAAGTTTCTACGACTATGCTTTCTATGAAAACTTTATATGCCCCCAGGGAATAACTTATAACTCTTGCCCTGAGGACTGTTGGTGGTTTATCACCCTCAAAGACCTAATTTTCAGAACTTTCAACTACGTTGAACAAAATGGCTATCTCAAAAGCTTTATTGGGTGTGTTTGGGGAAAAGTTCGGCGTGAGAGGGGGGTTAGTTGCCCTCCAATCATTTTCGAGTATTAAAAAGGGCACTAGCCCTTTGAATTTCCAATCAAATGGACCTCTTTTGAAGTTTCTAGGACAACGCTTTCTATAAAATCTTTTATGCCCCCAGGGAATAACTTACAACCCTTGCCCTGAAAGCTGTGGGGGACTGTCCTCCTCAAAAACCTAATGTCTATCCGGAAATCAACTACGCTGAAAAAATTGGCTATCTCAAAATTTTTATTGAATGTCTTAGAGGAAATGGTTGTCGTGGAAGGGGTGTTAGTTGCCTTCCAATCACTTTCGATAATTAAAAGGGAACTAGCCACTCAAATTTCCAATCGAATGAGTCCTTTTCGAAGTTTCTACGACAGCTCCTTCGATGCGAGTTGCCCTGGTCTAGAACAAATAAATAATACATTGTGCTAATATCGTTCTTTACTTAGGCAGCGCGATTGCGCTGCCTATGATTATTTTGATGGACTTTGTCTTAAGGAGCACATGAAAGGTTATGGGAGACCACTAGAATCAAATGGGGAGGAAAAAGTCTCCTGGACTTAGATTATGCTGATGATTTAAGCATCCTAGATGAAAATAAGAGCAAAATGAATGAACTTTTAGAGGATTTGTAAGTTCAGGGTGCTAGAATAGGTTTGAAAATTAATGTTAAGAAGACTAAGTCACTAAGGGTAGGAATAAGTGAAGATGAAAAGGTGACACTGCGTAATGAAAAGATTGATCAGGTCGGCAGCTTCACTTACCTTGGTAGTATTATTAGTAAAAATGGTGGGAGCAGTGAAAAAGTTGAAAGTAGAATAGCCAAGGCTCAGGGTGTTTTTTCACAGTTAAAAAAAAAGTTTTGAAAAACAGGAAGATAAGTCTGCAAACCAAAATTAGAATATTAGAAGCTATACTGATGACAGTGGTCAAATATGGCTCTGAAGCATGGTTGCTTCGAAAAGCGGATGAAGATTTGCTAGATGTTTTACAAAGAAATTGCTTAAGGATTGTTCAGGGTACCCGGCTGACTGACCGTACTTCAAACATTAGGCTCTACGAAAAATGTGGCTAAATACCGTTCTCCAGGGCTATGATGAAAGAAAGGTTGAAGTGGTTAGGGAACGTTGTTCGGATGAAGGATGACAGATTGCCGAAGATTATTCTTTTCGGCCAACCGTCTAGGGCTAAACGGAAAGCAGGTCGTCCTCGTTTGGGGTGGGAGGACTGAGTCAATTGCGTAATGTGGGGTATTGAGATACCCATCATTTCTATAGACAGAGTTGTTGGACCGCTCTACTATGGTGGGCAAAATGGTTTTCTCAAAATTTTGACTGGATGTGTTTGGAAAATGAATTAGCTTGGGAGAAGGGCTGCTGGCCCTCCAATCTCTTTTTACTATTAAAAGGGACACTAAAACTTTTAATTTTGAATCAAATTAAAAGTTTAAAATTATATTTCTAGCTACTATAGAGCAGCGCTGCCTATGATATTACTTATGAGCCTTTTTGAAAACCTGCATGCACGTAGATTTTTCGTTTAAAAATACCTGGTTCCAATTTCCTTCCAGACAATTACTTTACCAGATGAGTTCAGGAAAAATTTACAAGGAGAAGAGTGTTTATTTTTTATTCTGAATGCGATAAGCGTATTGTTATCGTTGGAACTAAATGGAATTTAAAAACAAGAGGAATACTCAGCATTTGTACGCTGAGGGTACATTTTAAAGTTTCCCAGCGTTGTTTATAAAGTTACACACTATACATGCCGCCGTTAAATAAAATGACGTGCTGCCCTTTTGAGCTCTACTACTACTACTACTAACAACTCACCGCAGCACCAAGCCACCTGAGGCTAACACAGCTACGCACGCTCCTCCTCCATCCCGATCTATTCAGAGCCTCCCTTTTTACACCCTCCCACGAAGTTCCTATTCTCTTTAAATAGTTCTTTTAAGACACCTTAGCAATATCTCTAGACCGACTGGGGGCGTTAATTTGAAACTTTGGGTCTACTACTATTACCACTTCTGTTCTTACAATTTAAATAAATCAAGAGTAAAGTGTATCCAAGTTGTCAAAGGGCATAGGTAGAATATTTTGGGAATGATATCAAGTTTTATTTTCAGGTCAACTTGAGGAAGGATAAAGTTAAAATGAACAATGCTATTTGTGTCAGGATCAAGATTTTTTGAAAAAGTTTCTGCAACATGCGAATAGCAGGCCCAACTATAGATTCTTATAGAAAAAAAAGATATAAAATACATTTTTTTCAAGAAAAAGACTACGTCAATAAAAAACGAACAGAAATTAACTTAAAAAACTTTTTCCACAAAAAAACTTTGGTTATTTATTGTAATTTCGGTTCGTTTTGGGTTTCATTTACTTATTGATGGTGATTTGTGGTAGTTTTACACTTGCAAGATTATTTGAATTTATTTCTGCTCATTTTTGGCTTAATGGAGCTCTTTAATCTTCTTTAAGAAACTTGTTTTGTGGAAACAGTTTTATAAATTAATCTCAACCATAAGGCCATATTTTTACGAAAACTGCCAGTCTGTTGTGCGTCTTGTTGATAGCTTAGACTTCAAACGCAATATCATAAACCATACAGCTACTCTGTCTAAGAAAATGCAGAATATACCTAATGTAATATTTTTCGTATTTTTTTTTTTTTTAAGGCAACTTGGTAGGCTACTGAAAAATTTTTTTTTTTTAGGGGGGGGGGGGAATTAATTTAAGACTAAGACAGAAGCCACAATGTTCCTTAAGATTTTTCTTGAGGGTGTATCCAGAATGATTCAGAAATTGCGAAGCGAATTAAGTTAAAACTCGAATTGAATTTTGACAGGAATTTTGAACTACATTAAGACAGAAAATATGCTCAGTTTGTCAACATTGTGTGTTGTACGTATAATATCTCAGGAACAGCTTAGGATAATAAGTCGAACTTTCAGTATAAGGTTAATTAAGTCAACAAATGGTACAAATCTAGATTGTAAACAGGGCTTATCCGCACCATTTTATACACAATTAAAGGTATTTAATTGATACTTTTAGGGAATATTTAAGAGGTTATTAAATTGTTAAGAGATCCCTCTACCCGATCCCACACAGGATATGAGGATTCACACAACATTAAAAACGTTGAAGTTCTACGAGTTTTTTTTTCTTTGCTTGTTTCTGGGTCACTTTCTATGTTTCTAGGTCACTTTTTACGGGCTTTTTGATGCTTTTCTAAGAGCTGTATCAATGTAAGAAAAAAAAGCTTGTGCCAATTGTTTGTGAATCTTAGATTCTTATAGAGGGATATTGAATACTGAAAAGATTCCCAGCACTCTATATCACGTTGGATATGGGCATTCAGACAGCAATCCATATGTTGAAATTCCACGATGTTGTTTCCTTGTTTCTTGGTCACTTTTTATTACATTTATATGGGATATTAGTGCCTTCCTAAGAACTGTATCCTTGTCAAGTGATAAAACATGCACCAATTCCTTTTGAACTTTAGACACGGAGAACAAGACATGATTTCACATATTCTGTTTGTCAACAGTTTTACACCTTTAAATACATCATGTCATTTCGTTTCCAGCTATACGAGATAAAAACTTCAAACACGTGGCTATGATTTTTGGTTTTTGAAGACATTTCTTTAAAGATATTTTTTTCAGAATATTTTGTAAATAAAACTTTATGTGATTTAGAACTTTTCCGGTTAGGGATGGGAAAGAGGGCAGCAACAATTTTGTTTTATTTGTGTTAGCTTTGACTATTTACATTAAATTTTACTCGTTGTAGGTAAATTCATCTATATCAGTATATGTTATCATTTTAATTTTCATCATTTTGGTTTTGAATTATTATAGGAATTCGTTTGTACTGATCTTAAGATTAATATGACTCTTTACTTTTCTTTGAAAACTTTTTTTTCCGAAACATTTTTAATTAATTTCTTAAGAAACTCGTCAATACTTGAAAATTATTAGAGTCAATGGAGGAAGCCACCATGCACAAATGAAAAGCAGGAGGGGAGTCGGGTAAGACGAGCCCCATGTTGGTTTTTCGCCTGCAGAAGATATTGGAAATGTCGAATAAGTCCATGTCCCCAGGACATAGACTTACGTAAAGAAATCTTCTTCATGTATAAATCAGACGTATTCCTGGGCCCACGTAAGAAAAATGAAGCTGGTAAGAAAAAATCCGTTTTGCCCACCCCATAGGATAACACGGACCGACCTTTAGAGCAAGACGGACAAAACTGCTCAAAAAGATGAATTGTTTCTAAACCTATTTATTTCGAATGCTTAAACCAATAGTAAAAAGTAAAATAATGAAAGGAGAGTAAATAACTTTATTTAAACAGTTTACAAGGCGAAATCTACGTGAAAAAAAAATGAGCCGACTGTTTCGTCGTTCCAACTGAAGAAGTTTGTCTCTGCAGCTTCATGATTACCTCTTTTGTTCGCACGAAGCTCGCATGAAGATTAGCTTTTGTTCGCATGAAGATTAGCCATACTTCTCCTCTGACCCATTCAAATGCAAGCTGTCATCACCTTTATCATCCAGCGCGACATGTTCATTGAAGCTATCTTCCCCGTTTTCAAGCTGTTTAGAGAGGCTTCTCTTTTGAGGCCATTTTATTTGAGCTTTCTTTTGTGATGTTTTTCTTTTCAACTGAAATTCTTCTTCCAGTATGTTTTTTTTTTTCAGGTGTTTTCGTCAGAATTTTGGACTTTGTTTTTTCCTAGACGTTTTTCCGTCTCTTGAGAACAAATTGACTCTAGAGTCACTGGCATAGTCACAGGAGTATCTGAGCTACTTGTAGTTGGGAGTAAGTCGTTATCCAAGCTCTCGTCACCAGAACTGGTTGATGCAGCTGCAGACTGGGCTGTCATGGGACACGTGTGTAGCACTGGTCGGTCAGTCACGAAGACACTGAGAAAGTCATGATCTTGGAAAACATTCCTATCGAAATGGCATTTTCTAGTTTTGGAACCAACTAGCATGTTTTCCATGATAAAAGCTCTTGGAAAAACGATTCTAATTTTATAAATGGTAATCCTGCTTTTCGGGTTCGAAATCGTCCACGAGTTTGCGGCTTCGTTGTAATAACGCTTCGATGGCCCATAAGCAGCAAGATCAAGAGGCTGCAGCTTGTGACTACAATACAGCGGAAGTGTCAAGACCTCAATGCCGTTTTCTCTTCAATGATTAACCACGCTCAATAATACGTGAAAAGCATTGTTATCCATAATCATCAGAATTCGACTTGTGGGTGAACAACTGGATTGGGAGTTCACATTGTGTATCATATCCAGAACGAAATCGGCTGTCATCCATCCTGATAGCTCGCATTTTCCTGTGGTTCCAGGTGGCGTGCCATTGAAAAAATTTTGAAGCTAATTCACTCGAGGAGAGATAAATAAAGGGGCTATAGACTGGCTAGCTGCGTTGATGCACCCTACAATTGTTACCAGTGTCCCTCCCTCAGCCGAAGTAATACTTCCAACTTTCTTTGGTCCTTTTCTGCAACCACCTTTGGAGTCTTCTGAATGGTGGTTACTCCGCATGTATTCTATTTGGTGGATACTTCTGCTTTAAAAGCAACTCTTCTAAATTATTGAAGAATGCTCTAACATACGTCCTATTGAAGCTGCCAACTCTGACAAGGCTTGTACCTTTGGAGTACCCTAGGGAAAGCCCAACATGAATCATAAAGCTATTTATCATGTATTTTCCAGCATTCTTATTTTCAGTCCAGTTCCTTGGCATCTTCATCCTTTTGGCCTGAGCATATTCACTTGCAAGCTGACGTGGTTCTTTTTCATAAGTCAATGATGCACGTGCTCCGCTGTTATTATATAGGCGTTCAGAAGTGTCTCTTCATTTGCAGAGAACACACTTTTGAAGTTGAAGGTAGTTGCCATCTCTACTAATTCGGGATCTTCTGCTGCGTCCAGGTTTGTAACTGCTCTTCGTACTGTGCTTTGTGGCAAACCGACCTCCTTCAAAACTTTGCGAAGCGGCAAACCTGATCTAACTCGCATAGGAGCTGCTTTCAGTAAGTCCTGGTCATGGAGAACGCGGGTTGTTTTCTAATTATGCTTTCCCAATTTGTAAAACCGAGGCAACTTAATATCTTTCTGATTGACATGTGGACATAATAAATACAACCTTATATTCGTTTCACAAAACCCGTAGTAAATGTCAAAAAACTCTCGGATGATAGAGGGCAAGACGGATCGGTCCATCCAAACCGCTGTCTCTGTGGTCCATATTACCCTAAATCTGCTTTTTCAGAATAGTTCAAAATTACAACATAAGTTGACGCTGCGATGAAGATATTTAATATCTCAAATGCTCTCCTAGACCCCAACATTTCTAGTAAAAAGTGCGAAGGCATAAAACGGAACATAATAAACACCAAAAAAGAAAAATATTCACATCAAAGGCCGGCTTCAAACATTTGAAAACGAATATAAACATTTTTGTCAAAGACAAAATATACTTTAACTCTCAAACTCTGCTCCAAAACTTGCCACTAGATGACAGTTGTGTCTAGCTCAACAAGTAATAAAGAGGTGGCGCTCAAACCGAGCGATGACAAAAGGTCCGTCTGGCCCCCAGGTCCGTCTTATCCGACTCTCCCCTTATCATCCAAACTAAGCCCTCCCCCCTCAAGCTAGTCAAAACCACAAAACCAGAAATTGGCCAAGGAAAATTCAATAAAGGCAAAACCACTGAGATTGAATGCAAAGCAACCATTTTTAACCTTTTTTTGCTTTTTCTTAAATTCACTTAAATTTAACCAATAACTTTCATATCATATTTTTATAAATTTTTACTTGGATTAGTTTAGTGGCTTTATTACAAAGTTGATTTTCAGTGAGGGTGAGAAAGTTAAAACCAAGTGCGAGCGACAAAGTGAGGAACGAACCCAAACCCATCCTATTCGCCTATTTCAATTCAACAAAATACACGCAACCAACTCAACATGGAAAGAACTCAAGAGTTTTCGACTTCAGTACAATCGGAATAATTTCGTTTCTCTTCTAATCACCTTCTCAACCTATGAATTCAAGTCTGAAGTTATTAAAAAAGGTTTTTTTTTGTTCTTTTCTGTTCCATTAAAATTTATTTCTTAGCAAGAATAAATGGACAAATTTACTAATATCCTGATGAATTTTCTCCAAGGCTCACATACTGGAAAAGTATAGCTGCTGCTGAACAGGGATTTTCTCAAGCATTTTTTCCTCTTTCTTGTGTCAATATAGTCACCACCTGCTTAAAACCACGATCAGATGCAAGGTCAGTAGCTAAAAAATAAAAGTAAACTCCAACAAAAACTGCAGAGAACGTGGACAGTAATAGTGCAAATAAACTTAATAACGAGCTTAAATAAAAGCATATATTTCCACACGTAGGAATCATTTATTTATACAGACATTGACGATATAACCTACTTGAGTATGCACCTATCTCAATGTTTCTGTCCTGCATATTCGAGCTTAAGAATTGAAATGGGAGATCCAGGCCACAACAAGCAACTAACAAATGTTCACAGGGAGATCTCTTGTCTTTGTCTTATATACAGATTGAAAAATATCCAAAGTACATTTTAAAAGATGTTAGTTTCCACTATTTTTATATATTTTGTCAACTTTTGCGGTCAGTCAAACAGGTGCCAAGCTACCCGTAAACAGTTACTCTCAAAACTATTTAATAAACCTTCCTCCAGACCGTAGTTATTTAACATTTTAAATCTTCACTGCATCCACTATTAATACTAATGATACTACCAAGGCAAGTAAATCCATCCACTTGATCGGTTTTCTTGTCAACTGACTTTACCTCGTGACCTTCCTTTAGTCTTTTTTTAGCATGAAGTAAATAAAACTAATCCATATAAACAGGGATAGCACACATCCCTACTTAACTCTTTATTCAATACCAAACCAACCACTAACATCACTTCTAAGGTTAACCGCGCAAAATTTGTTCTCGCACACAAAGCTTATCACTCTAGTGTAGGCCTAATTATCTTGTATCATAGGTGGGGCAAAGGCGCTGCTTAATTAAAGAGCGATGTAGGCACAATTTTTTTTTCGCTAAGTCACTTCGTATAGAAGGAGTTATCGTGGAAAACTTCGGAAGGAGTTCATTCGATTAAAAATTGAAGAATCTAGTCCCCTTTTTAAGAGTCAAAAGTAACTGGAGGGCAACATTTGTTATTGAGAAAGGTGGGTATATTTGACCTTTAGTGTCCAAAAAGAAGAAGGGCATTTAGACAAACCTTTCAGAGAATTTTGGGTGGAATGTTTATGTAAATCGAAACAAGTTATGTGCATACGGGCTGTCAAAAGAGCGTAAATCCTCTTTTTACAACCCCTGTGTGCACATAACCTGTTTTGATTTAGTTCAAAATTCCCCTCAACATTCTCTTAAAGGTTCACCTGAATGTCCTTCTTGGATCAATTGACCACCTGAATAAACAATTGACCAAAAAAGCAATATTTGCATGCTACTACTACTAACTGCTTCTACTGCAACTACTACTACTGCTGCTTCTACTACCACTGCTCCTGCCATTACAGCTATTGCTTCTGCAGCGAGTGCCGCCAAGGCTGAGGATATTGAAGTGAAAATTTAAGGAAACGTCGAGGGGAAAGTTTAACAGAATCAAAACATACTATGTGCATACGGATTGTAAAAAAAGTGTATCAGCAATATCTTTGGAATGGCTTACCGTATCAACCTGAAGCTTCGAGGGCATCATGAGACGGATTTTCAACTGATCAGAATGCAGCATGTGTATACTACAACTGCTATCCACACTGCTGCTACTGCTGTTACTTCTACTACTTACACAAGACTACTACTGCTACTACTGCTCCTACTATTACCACTACTACTATGATTATAGTATTATTACTACTACTGTGATTATAGTACTACTATGATTAAGGCAAAGGGTATGAAGGTGAGAATTTGAAAGAAGCTTGAAGAGAAACTGTAACTAAATAAAAATATACCGTGTGCATGCAAATTATCAAAAGGGCGTACCTCAAGAATCGATTACGGTAGGCTTTCTAAGTTGGAACCTTCAGGGATTCCATAAAGGAAAAGGATCAATTGACCAAAAGACAATAAGTGGGTGCTACTGCTAATACAGTAGTATCCCTTTTTAAGGTTCCATGAGAGCCCTATCCCTCTATCCCATGAGAGCCCTGTTCTTAAAGACATCCCTACCCCTGGATTCCATGATGTCCTTATACCGTCATTCCATGACAGCCAGCAGGTGTTTGTTACGTCATTGGGGTGTTTTCTAAGAGACGTAGGTGCTTGTTAAGTAATAGGCTAAGTTTTCTAAGATATGCAGGTGTATGTAACGTAATAGGAGTTATTAGATTTCAGAGACCCTGCAAAATCATGATCCCTTTGGTTGTTGCATCATAGGGAATGTATTCTTCAAGACATTCTCAAGACGTTTCAAAACATTTCAAGACGTTTTTTAAGATATTTTTCTTCAAGACAGTTTTGAAGACGTTTCAAGACATTTCAAGACATTTTTAAGACATTTCAAGACATTTTAAGACATTTTTAAGACGTTTTTCTACAAGATTTCTTTGGTCGTTACATAATAGGACTTTTTAGACACCGTTAGTCAAGTGGGGAAGTCCCGGTTGTAAATGAGGGGGACACACACGTGGGTGTTACATAATAACGATGCAAATGTGGGATGTGACGCAATCTTACACGTGGGTGCTACATATAAACGGGGGCACACGTGGGTGTTACGTAATAACGGGGGCACATATGGGGGTTACGTAATGACAGCGCACACGAGTTATGTTGCGTAATGACGGTACTCATATCGGTGTTACATAATACATTAAGCGATTTGTTTCTTCGGGATTTCTTTTTTCTTTCGAGGCGTGTGTTTTTCTCTTCTTTCAAGGTGTTTTTTTCCAAGACGTTTTTCAAGACGTTTCAAGGCATTTTAAGACGTTTTTAAGATATTTTATTCTTCAAGATGTTTAAAAAATTTCTTGACGTTTCTTTTGAGTTCCGGTGATTTCCCAACGAGAAAAGCCCCCCCCCCCCCCCGAAGATTTCCCCCGGTTATTTACCCCCGGTAATTTCCCCCCGTAACATATTGACCCCTGAAATTTCCCCCCATAGGACATTCCCCCCTCGGGTTGATTTCCCCCTAGGAGATGTCAGTTATTTCCCCACGCTGAAAATTCTCCCCCCCCCCCTCTCGGAAATAATCGCCACCACAAACTACACTTGCCTTGGATTTATTTGCATCGCATGTCACCCATGGCTCGAAAACTGTTGCAAAATTCTTCTCTTTCTTGGCGGCCTACAATACAAGAGCGAGTGGAGTACACTTTTTAATTGAGAAGTAAATATGTGGTTCTGCACGGTAACACATACACGGTTAAAATGCTACACTTTAAAACTAATATTTCTTGCAAGAAGCCTCAGGTACTCCAGCGTCCCGACGTTCCCGTAGTTTTCCATCTGTCGTAGAAGTCTGGCATTTAAATCCACATACATTTTCTTAATTGGTTCACTGGATTGTCCCACATTTGCTTGAATCACAACCGCCCTGTTAAGTGCTTGTTTGCGCTTGAGGATGTCCTAGAACTTCCAAAGGCTAGGGTGATAAGCCGAAGCTGAAGACTGCAATCTTCTATAATAATCCTCGACATTGTTGTTTGTCCTGGGACGTTCATCTTTCGCTCTGTAGAACACATTCCGCTCTGCCAGACACGGAGCGGAAAGTTGCAAGGTACTCTCCTACTTCCACGCATTCTACCGATGTAGTTATCTTCAAAGTAGGTGATAATCGGCCCAAACATATTGTCAGTAAGTTTTGCTACGACAGCTGTGAATGCAGAATGTACTTCCGGAATGGGCACAAATACAAGAGCAGCTAGCATTTGGACGGAAACTGCAAATTCATCACCGTCTCCATACCTCGTCGGGAGGCCAAGGTCTTGTACTTCCTGTAGATACTCTGGCTTATGTGGAAAAAATAGCCCTTCACTTCAAATGGCTGGAAGACATTTCCTGAAGGAATTCTGCACGCCCAACTCGAAATCAGACAAAACCTAAATATGGCAACTACTGGGTTTAATAAAAACGAAAAAAACAATTTGAAGATAGAAGAGCACTACATTTGGCATTAGAACTGTCGTTACTTGGCCTAGATCAGAATCAGGATGATCCAGATTTTGGATTGTCTCCAAAAGAAATGTTGAAAAGAAGTCAAAATATGACCGAGGGCATACCTGTCCCAAGCTCTGAGCATGTTGCATAAATAGTTGGAAGAAATTGTAAGACGCTTACCTTCAGATTATTTGACCAAGGACTAGGTTAGAATCTGCTGCCGGGTTTCAAGCATCTTGGTTGCTTTCCTCTTCATGTGGTTGTGAAGTTCCTGTACTTGAAAGTTATACTGGTTGGGAGCATGTGAATGTTCGTTCAAAGGCCCAACCAAAGCACCATCCTTCACCTTGATCTTTGCCTTAAACTCTCCTTGCCTTTCCATCATCTGTCGTCTCAACTCAGATTCAAAATTGACCACTTCAGTCACTAAGTCTTTTTATTTTTCGTGAAAACCAACCCTTCGAAGGCAATCTTGTCCAGTGACTAAGTCACTAAGGGTAGGAATAAGTGAAGATGAAAAGGTGACACTGGGTAATGAAAAGATTGATCAGGTGGGCAGCTTCACTTACCTTGGTAGTATTATTAGTAAAATGGTGGGAGCAGTGAAAAAGTTGAAAGTAGAATAGCCAAGGCTCAGGGTGTTTTTTCACAGTTAAAAAAAAGTTTTGAAGAACAGGAAGATAAGTTTGCAAACCAAAATTAGAATATTAGAACCTATACTAATGACAGTGGTCAAATATGGCTCTGAAGCATGGTTGCTTCGAAAAACGGATGAAGATTTGCTAGATGTTTTACAAAGAAATTGCTTAAGGTTTGTTCTGGGTACCTGGCTGACTGACCGTATTTCAAACATTAGGCTCTACGAAAAATGTGGCTAAATACCGCTCTCCAGGGCTATGATGAAAGAAAGGTTGAAGTGGTTAGGGAACGTTGTTCGGATGAAGGATGACAGATTGCCGAAGATTATTCTTTTCGGCCAACCATCTAGGGCTAAACGGAAAGCAGGTCGTCCTTGTTTGGGGTGGGAGGACTGAGTCAATTGCATAATATGGGGTATTGAGATACCCATCATTTCTATAGACAGAGTTGTTGGACCGCTCTACTATGGTGGGCAAAATGGTTTTCTCAAAATTTTGACTGGATGTGTTTGGAAAATGAATTAGCTTGGGAGAAGGGCTGCTGGCCCTCCAATCTCTTTTTACTATTAAAAGGGACACCAGAACTTTTAATTTTGAATCAAGTTAAAAGTTTTGAATTATATTTCTGGCTACTATAGAGCAGCGCCGCCTAAGATATTACTTATGAGCCCTTTTGAAAACCTGCATGCACGTAAATTTTTCGTTTAAAAATACCTGGTTCCAATTTCCTTGCAGACAATTACTTTACCAGATGAATTCAGGAAAAATTTACAAGGAGTTCAGTGTTTTTTTTTATTCTCAATGCGATAAGCGTATTATTATCGTTGGAACTAAATGGAAGTTAAAAACGAGACGAATACTCAGCATTTGTACGCGGAGGGTACATTTTAAAGTTTCCCAGCGTTGTTTATAAAGTTACACACTATACATGCCGCCGTTAAATAAAATGACGTGCTGCCCTTTTGAGCTCTACTACTACTACTACTAACTATTTACTGCAGCACCAAGCCACCTGAGGTTAACACAGATACACACGCTACTCCTCCATCCCGATCCAATCAGAGCCTCCTTTTTTACACCCTCCCACGAAGTTCCTATTCTCTTTAAATAGTTCTTTTAAGACACCTTAGCAATATCTCTAGACCGACTGGGGGCGTTAATTTGAAACTTTGGGTCTACTACTATTACCACTTCTGTTCTTACAATTTAAACAAATCAAAAGAGTAAAGTGTATCCAGGTTGTCAAAGGGCATAGGTAGAATATTTTGGGAATGATATCAAGTTTTATTTTCAGGTCAACTTGAGGAAGGATAAAGTTAAAATGAACAATGCTATTTGTGTCAGGATCAAAAAATTTTGAAAAAGTTTCTGCAACATGCGAATAGCAGGCCCAACTATAGATTCTTATAGAAAAAAAAGATATAAATATATTTTTTCAAGAAAAAGACTACGTCATTAAAAAACGAACAGAAATTAACTTAAAAAACTTTTTCCACAAAAAACTTTGGTTATTTATTGTAATTTCGATTCATTTTGGGTTTCATTTACTTATTGATGGTGATTTGTGGTAGTTTTACACTTGCAAGATTATTTGAATTTATTTCTGCTCATTTTTGGCTTAATGGAGCTCTTTAATTTTCTTTAAGAATCTTGTTTTGTGGAAACAGTTTTATAAATTAATCTCAACCATAAGGCCACATTTTTACGAAAACTGTCAGTGTTTTATGCGTCGTGTTGATAGCTTAGACTTCAAAAGCAATATCATAAACCATACAGCTACTCTGCCTAAGAAAATGCAGAATATACCTAATGTAATATTGTTCGTATTTTTTTTTTTAAGGCAACTTTGTAGGCTGCTGAAAATATATTGTTTTTGGAGGGAGAATTAATTTAAGACTAAGACACAACGTTCATTAAGATTTTTCTTGAGGGTGTATCCAAAATGATTCAGAAATTGCGAAGCGAATCAAACAGTTCGTGATAACGAACTGTAAGTAAGGAGCGACCCGGCACAATGGTAACCAAAACTCTAAAAAACGGAATTTTGATACCAATAGATACATCAAAAGAATCAGATTTTAATTCTGATTTCAAATATATAAGTTTCATCAAGTTTAATCTTACCTATCCAAAGGTACGCGCCTGAGAAAATTTGGCTGATTTTCGAAAAAAGGGGGAAAGACCCCCTAAAAGTTATAGAGCCTTAATGAAAATCACACCATCATATTCAGCGTATCAAAGAACCCTACTTTAGAGGTTTCAAGCTCCTATCTACAAAAATGTGTAATTTTCCATTTTTTGCCAGAAGAAAGATCACAGATGCGTGTTTATTTGTTTTTTTTTTCTTCTTCTTTTCCCCAGGTTTGATCGTATCGACCCAGTGGTCCTAGAATATCGTGAAAGGGCTCATTGGAACGGAAATTAAAAGTTCTAGTTCCCTTTTTAATTGATAAAAAAATGGAGGGCAACTAGGCCCCCTCCCACGCTCATTATTTGCCCAAAGTCACCCGATCAAAATTTTAAGATAGCCATTTTGTTCAACATGGTCGAAAATATTCTAACTATGTTTTTTAGGATGATTTTATCCCTCGAAGCCCCCAGGGGGAGGGCTGAAAATTATGAACTTTACCCAATGTTAACATATAGTATTGGTTATTGGGAAGTATACAGAAGTTTTCAGGGGGAATTTTTTCTGGTAATGGGGGGTGGGGTGGGTCGGGGGTTATATGGGAGGATCTTTTCATGAAGGAAGTTTCATGGGGCAAGGGACATTGCTATGAAGGGGGCGCCGGATTTCCCATCACTATTTAAAAAAAAAAAATCAGAAATTAAATTTAAAAAAACAAGATTTTTAACTGAAAGTACGGAGCAACATCAAAACTTAAAACGAACAAAAAAATATTAGCTCTATGATTGGGTTCACCTTCTAGTCAATACCTCGCTCTTTAAGCCAAAGATTTTTTAGTACTTTCATAAGAGCTATTTATTCTAATTAACGGCCTTTGTGATTAAGAGGTCATTTTTAAAGAATTAGAACAAAATTCGAAGTTTAGCGTCAAGAGCGAGGTACTGACTAGGGGGCAAACCCCCTAATATACGTATTAAAAATATATGAATATAGAAGTTCGTTACGTAAGTTAATTCGTAAGTTACGCATATTTATTACTAATAAAAACGTTCGTAAATAAAATTCAACAAGTTTCGAGAAAGCCATTTAACCAAATAAAAGTAAAATTAATATGCAAATTTCGTTTTAATTATTCATGTGTGGCGAGCCAAAATCAAAACCTGCATTAATTAAAAAACGTTCACAGATGAAATAAAAAAAAACAAGTTTTTTTTAACTGAAAGTAAGGAACGACGTTAAAGCTTAAAATAAACAGAAATTATTCCGTATATGAAAGGGGCTGTCCCCTCCTCAGCGCCTCGCTCTTTACGCTAAAGTTTTTTGTTGTTAAAAAAAATACAGTTGTGAGAAAGTCAAACTTTAGCGTAAAGAGCGAGGCGTTGAGGAGGGAACAGCCTCTTTTATATACAGAATAATTTCTGTTCGTTTTAACTTTTAACGTTGTTCCTTACTTTCAGTTAAAAAACTTGTTTTGTTTTTCATTTAATTTTTGAACGTTTTTGAATTAATGCAGGTTTTGGTTTTGGTTCACCGTACATGAATAATTATAACAAAATTTGCATATTAATTTTACTTTTATTTGGTTAAATGGCTTTCTCGAAACATCTCGTTACTCGGGAGAATATGTCCGGGGAGGATGTTTCTTTGGGGTAAGGGACATTTCTATGAAGGGTGCGCCGGATTTCCAAGCATTATTTAAAAAACGATCAGAAATTAAATAAAAAAAAACAAGTTTTTTCACCTGAAAGTAAGAAGCAACATTAGAACTTAAAATGAACAGAAATTATTACGTATATGAGGGGGTTGTCACCCAAGTAAATAACTCGCGCGTTACGCGACAGGTTTTTTTTTGTGCTTTGAAAAGAGCTATCTATTATAATTAAACGGCCTTTGGGATTCAGGGGTTTGTGAATTAATTTTTTTTTTAATTTTTAACATAAAGAGCGTGGTATTGAATAAGGGGAGAACCCCCTCATTTACGTAATAACATATACGAAATAAAAAAAAAAAAAAACAAGCGATACGGCTCAATAGTAATGTCAATAAATCAATAAATGTATCAAAAGAAGGATGTCAATAAATGTATCAAAAGAAAGGGCTTATAATGTTGATTATAAATATATAAATTTTATTAAGTTTAGTATTACTCATCAAAGGCTACGAGTCTGAGAAAATTTACCTGATTTTTTAAAGAGGGAGGAAACATCCCCTACAAGTGAAAGAATTTTAATGAAAAAACCCCATCGTCAGATTCAGCGTATCAGAAAACCCTATTACATAGGTTTCAAGCCCATATCTGCAAAAATCTGCAACTATATCTGCAACGTATTTTTTGCCAGAAGAAAAATATACGAATATAGAAGTTGGTTACGTAAGTAAATTTGTAAATTACGTCAGAACCAAATTTAGAGACAGCCATTTAGCAAAAGAAGAGTAAAATTTTTATGCAAATTTTGTTTACTTATTCAATGACGGAAATAAAAGCTGCATTAACTAAAAAAAGATTAGAAATTAAAGAAAAAAAAACAAGTTTTTTAAACTGAAAGTAAGGAGCGACAGTAAAGCTTAAAACGAACAGAAATTATTCCGTATATGAAAGGGGCTGTCCCCTCCTCAACGCCTCGCTCTTTACGCTAAAGTTTAAATCTGTCTCACAACATTATTTTTTAAAACAATAAAAAACTTTGGCGTAAAGAACGAGGCGTTGAAGAGGGGACATCCCCTTTAATATACGGAATAATTTCTGTTCGTTTTAAGTTTTAATGTCGCTCCTTACTTTCAGTTTAAAAAACTTGTTTTTTTTATTTAATTAAGTTAAAACTCGAATTTAATTTTGACAGGAATTTTGAACTAGTTCAAGACAGAAAATATGCTCAGCTTGTCAGCATTGTGTGTTGTACGTATAATATCTCAGGAACAGCTTAGGATAATAAGTCAAACTTTTAGTATATGGTTAACTAAGTCAACAAACGGTACAAATCTAGATTGTAAACAGGGCTTATCTGCACCATTTTATACACAATTAAAAGTATTTAATTGATGCTTTTAGGGAATATTTAAGAGGTTATTAAATTGTTAAGAGATCCCTCTACCCGATCCCACACAGGATATGAGGATTCACACAACATTAAAAACGTTGAAGTTCTATGAGTTTTTTTTTGCTTGTTTCTGGGTCACTTTCTATGTTTCTAGGTCACTTTTTACGGGGTTTTTAATGCTTTTCTAAGAGCTGTATCAATGTAAGAAAAAAAAACTTGTGCCAATTGTTTGTGAACCTGAGATTCTGATAGAGGGATATTGAATACTGAAAAGATTCCCTGCACTCTATATCACGTTAGATATGGGGATTCAGACAGCAATCCATATGTTGAAACTCCACGACGTCGTTTCCTTGTTTCTTGGTCACTTTTTATTACATTTATACGGGATATTAGTGCCTTCCTAAGAACTGTATCCTTGTCAAGTGAGAAAACATGCACCAATTCCTTTTGAACTTTTGACACTGAGAATAAGACATGATTTCACATATTCTGTTTGTCAACAGTTTCACACCTTTAAATACATCATGTCATTTCGTTTCCAGCTATACGAGATAAAAACTTCAAACACGTGGCTATGATTTTTGGTTTTTGAAGACATTTCTTTAAAGATATATTTTTTCACGATATTTTGTAAATCAAACGTTATGTGATTTAGAACTTTTCCGGTTAGGGATGGGAAAGAGGGCAGCAACAATTTGGTTTTATTTGTCTTAGCTTTGACTATTTACATTAAATTTTACTCGTTGTAGGTTCATTCATCTATATCAGTAGGCCTATATGTTATCATTTTACTTTCATCGTTTTGGTTTTGAATTATTATAGGAATTCGTTTGTACTGATCTCAAGATTAATATGGCTCTTTACTTTTCTTTGAAAACTTCTTTTTCAGAAACCTTTTTAATTAATTTCTTAAGAAATTAGTCAATACTTGAAAATTATTAGAGTCAATGGAGGAAGCCACCATGCACAAATGAAAAGCAGGAGGGGAGTCGGGTAAGACGAGCCCCGTGTTGGTTTTTCGCCTGCAGAAGATATTGGAAATGTCGAGTAAGTCCATGTCCCCAGGACATTGACTTACGTAAAGAAATCTTCTTCATATATAAATCAGACGTATTCCTGGGCCCATGTAAGATAAATGAAGCTGGTAAGAAAAAGTCCGTTTTGCCCACCCCATAGGATAACACGGACCGACCTTTAGAGCAAGACGGACAAAACTGCTCAAACAGATGAATTGCTTCTAAACCTATTTATTTCGAATGCTTAAAACAATAGTAAAAAGTAAAATAATGAAAGAAGAGTAAATAACTTTATTTAAACAGTTTACAAGGCGAAATCTACGTGAAAAAAAAATTAGCCGACTGTTTCGTCGTTCCATCTGAAGAGGTTTGTCTTTGCAGCTTCATGATATCCTCTTTTGTTCGCACGAAGCTCGCACGAAGATTAGCTTTTGTTCGCATGAAGATTAGCCATACTTCTCCTCTGACCCATTCAAATGCAAGCTGTCATCACCTTTATCATCCAGCGCGAGACGTTCATTGAAGCTATCTTCCCCGTTTTCAAGCTGTTTAGAGAGGCTTCTCTTTTGAGGCCATTTTATTTGAGCTTTCTTTTGTGATGTTTTTCTTTTCAACTGAAACCCCTCTTCCAGTCTGTTTTTTTTTCAGGTGTGTTCGTCAGAATTTTGGACTTCGTTTTTTCCTAGACGTTTTTCCGTCTCTTGAGAACAAATTGACTCTAGAGTCACTGGCATAGTCACAGGAGTCTCAGAGCTACTGGTAGTTGGGAGTAAATCGTTATCCGAGCTGTCTTCACCAGAACTGGTTCATGCAGCTGCAGACTGGGCTGTCATGGGACACGTGTGTAGCACTGGTGGGTCAGTCACGAAGACACTGAGAAAGTCATGATCTTGGAAGACGTTCCTATCGAATTCTAGTTTTGGAACCCACTTGCATGTTTTCCATGATAAAAGCTCTTGGAAAAACGATTCTAATTTTATAAATGGTAATCCTGCTTTTCGGGTTCGAAATCGTCCGCGAGTTTGCGGCTTCATTGTAATAGCGCTTCAATGGCCCATAAGCAACAAGATCAAGAGGCTGCAGCTTGTGACTACAATACAGCGGAAGTGTCAAGACCTCAATGCTGTTTTCTCTGCAATGATTAACCACGCTCAATAGCACGTGCAAACCATTGTTATCCATAATCTGCAGAATTCGACTTGTGGGTGAACAACTGGATTGGGAGTTAGAATTGTGTATCATATCCAGGACGAAATCGGCTGTCATCCATCCCGATAGCTCGCATTTTCCTGTGCTTCCAGGTGGTGTGCCATAGAAAAAATTTTGAAGCTAATTCACTCGAGGAGAGATAAATAAAGGGGCTATAGACTGGCTAGCTGCGTTGATGCACCCTACAATTGTTACCAGTGTCCCTCCCTCAGCCGAAGTAATACTTCCAACTTTCTTTGGTCCTTTTCTGCAACCACCTTTGGAGTCTTCTGAATGGTGGTTACTCCGCATGTATTCTATTTGGTGGATACTTCTGCTTTAAAAGCAACTCTTCTAAGTTATTGAAGAATGCTCTAACATACGTCCTATTGAAGCTGCCAACTCTGACAAGGCTTGTACTTTTGGAGTACCCTAGGGAAAGCCCGACACGAATCATAAAGCTATTTATCATGTATTTTCCTGCATTCTTATTTTCAGTCCAGTTCCCTGGCATCTTTATCCTTTTGGCCTGAGCATATTCATTTGCAAGCTCGCGTGGTTCTTTTTCGTAAGTCAATGATGCACGTGCTCCGCTGTTATTATATAGGCGTTCAGAATTGTTTCTTCATTTGCAGAGAACACACTTTTGAAGTTGAAGGTAGTTGCCATCTCTACTAATTAGGGATCTTCTGCTGCGTCCAGTTTTGCAGCTACTCTTTGCACTATGCTTCGTTGTAGACCAACCTCTTCCAAAACTTTGCGAAGCGGCAAACCTGATCTAACTCGCATAGCAGCTGCTTTCAGTAAGTCCTGGTCATGGAGAACGCGGGTTGTTTTCTAATTATGCTTTCCCAATTTGTAAAACCGAGGCAACTTAATATCTTTCTGATTGACATGTGGACATAATAAATACAACCTTATATTCGTTTCACAAAATACGTAGTAAATGTCAAAAAACTCCCGGATGATAGAGGGCAAGACGGATCGGTCCATCTTAACCGCTGTCTCTGTGGTCCATATTACCCTAAATCTGCTTTTTCAGAATAGTTCAAAATTACAACATAAGTTGACGCTGCGATGAAGATATTTAAGAAATTTAGTAGGGATCTTTGGTCGTTACATAATAGGACTTGTTAGACACCGTTAGTCAAGTGGGGAAGTCCCGGTTGTAAATGAGGGGGACACACACGTGGGTGTTACATAATAACGATGCAAATGTGGGATGTGACGCAATCTTACACGTGGGTGCTACATATAAACGGGGGCACACGTGGGTGTTACGTAATAACGGGGGCACATACGGGGGTTACGTAATGACAGCGCACACGAGTTATGTTGCGTAATGACGGTACTCATATCGGTGTTAGGCCTACATAATACATTAAGACATTTTTTTCTTCGGGATTTCTTTTTTCTTTCGAGGCGTGTGTTTTTCTCTTCTTTCAAGGTGTTATTTTTCAAGACATTTTTCAAGACGTTTCAAGGCATTTTAAGACATTTTTAAGATATTTTATTCTTCAATATGTTTAACAAATTTCTTGACGTTTCTTTTGAGTTCCGGTGATTTCCCAACGAGAAAATCCCCCCGAAGATTTCACCCGGTTATTTACCCCCGTAAGATATTTACCCCTGAAATTTCCCCCCCCCCTAGGAGATTCCCCCCCGGGTGATTTCCCCCTAGGAGATGTCAGTTACTTCCCCACACTGAAAATTCTCCCCCCCCCTCTCGGAAATAATCGCCACCACAAACTACCCTTGCCTTGGATTTATTTGCATCGCATGTCACCCATGGCTCGAAAACTGTTGCAAAATTCCTCACTTTCTTGGCGGCTTAAAATACAAGAGCGAGTGGAGTACACTTTTTAATTGAGAAATAAATATTTGGTTATGCACGGTAACACATACACGGTTAAAATGCTACACTTTAAAACTAATATTTCTTGCAAGAAGCCTCAGGTACTCCAGCGTCCCGACGTTCCCGTAGTTTTCCATCTGTCGTAGAAGTCTGGCATTTAAATCCACATACTTTTTCTTAATTGGTTCACTGGATTGTCCCGCATTTGCTTGAATCACAACCGCCCTGTTAAGTGCTAGTTTGCGCTTGAGGATGTCCGAGAACTTCCAAAGGCTAGGGTGATAAGCCAAAATTGAAGACTGCAATCTTCTATGATAACCCTCGACATTGTTGTTTGTCCTGGGACGTTCATCTTTCGCTCTGTCGAACACATTCCAGACACGGGGCGGAAAGTTGCAAGGTACTCTCCTACTTCCACGCATTCTACCGATGTAGTTATCTTCAAAGTAGGTGATGATCGGCCCAAACATATTGTCAGTAAGTTTTGCTACGACAGCTGTGAATGCAGAATGTACTTCCGGAATGGGCACGAATGCAAGAGCAGCTAGCATTTGGACGGAGACTGCAAATTCATCACCGTCTCCATACCTCGTCGGGAGGCCAAGGTCTTGTACTTCCTGTAGATACTCTGGCTTATATGGAAAAAATAGCCCTTCACTTCAAATGGCTGGAAAACCTTTCCTGAAGGAATTCTGCACGCCCAACTCGACATCAGACAAAACCTAAATATGGCAACTACAGGGTTTAATGAAAACGAAAAAACCGATTTGAAGACAGAAGAGCACTACATTTGGAATTAGAACTGTCGTTACTTGGCCTAGATCAGAATCAGGATGATCCAGATTTTGGATTGTCTCCAAAAGAAATGTTGAAAAGAAGTCAAAATATGACCGAGGGCATACCTGTCCCAAGCTCTGAGCATGTTGCATAAATAGTTGGAAGAAATTTTAAGATTCTTACCTTCAGACTATTTGACCAAAGACTAGGTTAGAATCTGCTGCCGGGTTTCAAGCATCTTGGTTGCTTTCCTCTTCATCTGGTTGTGAAGTTCCTGTACTTGAAAGTTATACTGGTTGGGAGCATGTGAATGTTCGTTCAAAGGCCCAACCAAAGCACCATCCTTCACCTTGATCTTTGCCTTAAACTCGCCTTGCCTTTCCTTCATCTGTCGTCTCAACTCAGATTCAAAATTGACCACTTCAGTCACTAAGTCTTTTTGTTTCGTGTAAACCAACCCTTCGAAGGCAATCTTGTCCACTCCACGCGTTGATTCGAAATATTCCATTATTTTACTAAACTTTACGTGCTTCTGATGTGACAAAAAATGAAATGACCCAGTGTGGCGTAGCTCAGGAGCCTAAATAGCTTTCGAAGGAAATAATCCGGGGTGGTTAACTGTTATGACATATTAATTATGGGATTTAATTCAGAAGATTAAGAGATTAAATTAGGAGTTTTCAATTTCAGTCTCAAGGTCTGACGGACCTTGTGGATGGTCGGAAGCTCCTACGGGGGAAAAGTTTCAGGGGGGAAATCTCCTACGGGCAGAAATTTTCAGGGGGGGGGGGATCTCCTATAGGGAAGAAATTTCCGGGGGAAAATCTCAGGGGGGGGGGGGATTTTCTCGGGGGAAAATGTCCTAGATCCGTTTCTTTTCCAAGACGTTTTTCAAGATTTCTTTAGTTGTTATGTAATGGGGGAATTATTACCAGTGCTAAGGATGACGCATTCTAACGTGACATGTTTCTTCAGGGGCTCCGTATGGAATCCCCGATTATAACTGAGGAGGCCACACAAGTGGGTTGTTACGTAATACTTCAATAGCTTTCATTTTCTTTTCAAGGCGTTTTTTCTTTTCATTAAAGGCGTTTTTTTTCTTTTTGAGATTTCATTTTCTTTAATTTGTATTAGATATTTCATTGCGTATACGATAAAGTATTGAAGTTTCATCCTTAATCAATAAATATATAGGATACAAGCTTTTCTACATACAAATTTTACTAACAGAAAAACATTATAAACTAATGAAAACAAAGAAAAAAAGCAGTTAAAACACAACAAAGAAAAAACAAAACATAAAAAGGTTTCAAAAAGATAGAATATAAGGAAAAAGAACCATGAAATCACAGAAAAAGCAGTTAAAACTCAATAAAAGAAAAAACAAAACATGGAAAAGCTTATAAAAGATAAAATATAAGCAAAAATTACAATGAAATTACAGAAAAAGTAGTTAAAACTCAACAAGTGGAAAAACACAACGTGAAAAAGCTTAAAAAGTATAAAAGATAAGCAAAAACAAGCGTGAATTAAAGAAAGGTGGGGGTCCTAGCAAGCAAGTTCAGGGAGGGAGGGTGGAGGGTTGTTATTAGAGATAAATTTAAGCCATTTTAAGAGGTATATCTCATGGGTCTTAATGAAAATACTACTTTTCTATTGCTCCATTAGACGCGCCTGTCTAATTGCTCCATGACAATATTTGGCTGTCTAATGGCACCATTCCAACACCACCTCATAATTCCTAAGACATTTCCAGATATTTCTTGATAAAAATTATGTATTAAATCCATTGGTTCGTGTTTTCGTGAGCATACCCTTTCATGATGTTCCCAAAACACTTTACATCACCTCGGCATTACGCGGTTGTCCCCCCTGCAGTCCAAGTGACATCTATCATCACTCATCATCCCTAGGACATTTTCAACCTTTTTCCCAAAAAAATAAGCTTATAAATCTAAAATTGAACACTGTTTTTATTTGAACAACGGGACGTAGAATTACATTGTTAGAATCAGATAGTCCAAGGCAATTCATGCCACTTAGAATTTATTACATTTCTTGAACGAGCCTTCGCCTTATTTTCAATGGTTTTATAAAAATCGGCTGTATGATGGCACCCTGCGGCACCCATCATCATCTCTAAGGCATTTTCAACCATTTCTCACAAACTTAAGCTTCTAAATCTAAAATTGAACACTGTTTTTATTTGAACAGCAGAACTTGGCAATTCATTGTTAGAAGGTGACAGTCCATGGCAATTCGCACCACCTAAACTTTAAAACATTTCTTGAACATGCAAAGGCACACACACACAAACAAACACACATACATACACATTGCCACTCAGACACACAGAGACAAAGACACACAGACGCAGTGTGTGTCTGTTTGTCTGACTGTATGTGTGTGTGTGCCTGTGTGTCTGACTTTGTGTGGTTGTGTGTGTGTATTTTTCCTTCTTTGTGTACTTTTCTCTCAGTGCTTGTGTGTCTAACTGTGTGTATGTGCCTGACCAGAGGGTGCGAAAGGACCATTCATAGTGTGAAACTCCGGAGTAAATTGACATGGTGTATCCAGGGGGGTTGGGTTGAAAAAACATGAACCAATGGTTTGAATGCATGATTTTTAACAAGAAAGTACCATGAAAATGTCTTAGGAATGACGAGGGGGTGGTAGAGGGTGTCAGTGGGTCAGTAAAAGTATGAAACATGGTGTGAATTGACATGGTGTATCACGGAGGGTGGGGCTGTGGAAACATGAAGCAATGGATTTAATGCATGATTTCTAATACAAAATGTCTGAAAATATCTTAGCAATGATGAGGTGATTTCAAAGGGTGCCACAAGCCAGTCATAGTGCGACAGGGGTCGTGAATTTTCGGTATATAATATCAAGAAAGTAAAAAATATATCTATTGGGGTATTTAAGCAACAGAAAACACTCAAATGATGATAAAGGGAGACGTAGGGAGCTACCATGCAGCCAATTATTTACAAAACTACTGAAAATAAGGAGAAAGATCGTTCAAGAAGTGTTTTAATTCTAGGTGGCGTAAATTGCCTTTGACTGTCACGTTCTAACCATGAAATGCTAAGTTCTGCTGTTTGAATAAAAACAGAGTTCAATTTTGAATTTAAAAGCTTATTTTTTGTAGAAAAGGGTTGAAAATGCTATAGAGATGATGACGGATGACACGTGGATGACACAGGGGGGTAGCCATGTAATGCCATGGTGGCATGAATTGCTGTGGAGGACATCAAATTGAGGGGTGGCTTACAAAAAAATACGAATCAATGGACTCTAATCATAATTTTATTAGGAAAATATATGAAAAGTATTTTAGGAATAATAATACATATCCTAGAGTTATCACGAGGCAGCCACCTATTGCTATGGTGGCGTGATTTGGCTTGAATTCCATCAAGTTGAGGGGGGGAGGTCATTTGCTATCCATAGTGTGATACGGGTTGGGAATTGTCGTAAAATAATAGCAACAAAAAATTAAAAAAAATATATCTATCTGGATATTCAAGCGTCAGAAAACCCTTAAATGATGATGACGGCTGCCGAAGGGTGCCACCATGCAGCCAATTTTAATAAAACCATTGTAAATAAGGAGAAGGATCGTTCAAGAAATGTTTTAAATTTTAAGTGGTGTGAATTACTTTGAACTATCACCTTCTAACAATTAAATGCTAAGTCCTAGTCTTCAAATAAAAACAGTGTTCAATTTTAGATTTATAAGCTTATTTTGTGAGAAAAAGGTTATAAATGTCCTAGGGGTGATGAAGGATGTCACTTGGATGGCAGGGGGCAGCCACGTAATGCCGTTGTGATGTGAAATATTTGGGGGCATCACGAAAGGATTTGCTTACGAAAACACGAACCAATGGATTTAGTGCATAATTTTTATCAAGAAATGACTGGAAACGTCTTAAAAATGGTGAGGTGGTTTTGTAGGGGTGCCGTGAGCTAGCCACATATTGTTACAGTGGTGTGAAATATGCAGAGACTTGGCTGAAAGAAACGTAGGATTGTCATTGAAAGTTCTCAGAAATAACCGAATGTAAGAACAAAAATTTGTCTCTTTTTTCTTGCAGGCGCGTCTAATGGAGCAATAGAAACGTGGCATTTTCATTAATACCTCTCAGAAATACCTCCGCCCCTCCCTCCCGGGAATTGCTTGCTAAGAGCCCCACCTTTCTTTAATTCACGCTTTTTTTTGCTAATATTTCATCCTTTGTTAGCTTTTTCACGGTTTGTTATTTCACTCGTGGAGTTTTAACTGTTTGTTCTGTGATTTCATTGTTCTTTTTCCTTATATTCTATCATTATATTTCCAACTGGTTAATGCTCCATTTTAGTAGATGGAAATGGCCTTCCGAATCTTAAAGGGGAAAAAATCTTAGGAATATAAATGTTCCCTGAGAAAAATATCTTGAAAGAAAATGAAATCTAAAAAACGCCTAGAATGAAAAGAAAACACGCCTTGAAAAGAAAATGAAATCTTTTTAAAGCTTTAATCAACATCCAACGTATGTGCTCTCGTCAGTTACAACCGGGGATTCCCCGCGGAGCCCCAGAAGAAACATATCACGTTAGATACGTCATACTTAACACTGGTTAACTTTCCCCTATTACATAACAACCAAAGAAATCTTGAAAAACGTCTTAAAAAAAAGTCTTGAAATTTCTTTAAAACGTCTTGAAGAAAAATTTCTGAAAATGTCTTGAAATGTCTTGAAACATCTTGAAAAGCGTCTTGAAAAAAAAAGTCTTGAACGAATAAAAAACAAACGCCTTGAAAGTAAAAATAAATCCAGAAAAAAATCGCTTAAAAAACTATTTAACACCGAGGTTTGTACCGTCATTACGCAACATCCCATGTGTGCGCTGCCATTACGTAACATCCCACGTTTGCGCTGTCATTAAGTAACACTCATGTTTGCCCCTGTAATTACGTACCACCCGCGTTTAAGATTGCGTCACATCCCACGTGTGCAGTGTTATTATGTAACATTGACGTGTGTCTCCCTTAGTTACAACCGGGAATTCCCCACTTGACTAACGGACTCTAACATGTCCTATTACGTAAGAAACAAAGATATCTTGAAGAAAAACGTCTTGACGAAAAATGACTCTAAAACGTCTTGAAATGTCTTGAAATGTCTTGAAGAAAAATGTCTTAAAAAACATCTTTTAATGTCTTGAAACGTCTTGGAGAAAAATGTTTTAAAAAACGTCTTGAAGAATGTCTTGAAGAAAACACTCCCTATGATAAAACAACCAAAGAAATCATGATTTGGTGGGGGCTCTGATCTGTAACAACTCCTATTACTTAACATATACCTGCATCTCTTAGAAAACAAAGCCTATTACGTAACAAGCACCTCTTAGAAAACACCCGCAATAACGTAACAAACACCTGCTGGCTGTCATGGAATGACGGGATAAGGATGTCATGGAATTCAGGGGTAGAGATGCCTTTCAAAACAGGGCTCTCATGGAATCCAGGGATAGGGCTCTCATGAAACCTCAAAAGGGGATGCTACTTAATACTACCACCACTGCTACTACTTCTACTATTACCACTAATACTCCGACTACTACTTCTATTGCAACTACTACTAAGGGTATGAGTATTTAGACAAAAATTTCAGGAAGTATTGACGTGGAAGCTGAATTAAATTAAAACATGCTGAACAAAAAAATTATCAAAAGTGCATATTGGCAACATCATAGTGATGGCTAATTGAGTTAAGTCGAAACTTCCAGGTTTTAGTGAGGGGGAAGTTCGACTTACCAAAATGCAAGATGTTAATACCACTGCTACTACTAGAACTAGTGCAATTACTGCTAATACTACTACTATTCTTACAGCTAGTACTACTAATACTCCTACTACTACAACTGTGAACTACTATTACAACTCTGGCAAAGGGTATGCAGGTGAAATTATCAAGGAGTATTGAAGGGGGAGGCTGAACTGAATCACAACACGCCGTCTTCATGGTGATTGTCAAAAGAGCGTATCAGCAATATCGTAGGAATAGCTTGATGTGTTAATTTGAAACTTACAGGGTTAATTGTGGGGGATGTTGAACTAACTAGAAGCTTATATTTGCACCCTACTACTACTACTTCTGCAACTACCACTACAGCTATTAGTATTACCACTGCTACTACTGCTACTACTGCAATTAAAGCTAAGGTTACTTCAAATAAGTCTACTGCTACTGCTGCTACTACCACTGCTACTGTTATTATTATTATTATTACTGGTATTACTACTACTGCTGCTAAAGCTAAGGGTATTAAAGCGAGTAATTTTAGGGAATGTTCTAACAGTGTTTAACTAAATTAAAACAGACTATTTGCAGGATGTCAAGAAGGCATATCAGCAATGCCTCAGGAATGTTTTATGGTACTAAGTTTAAAATTTCAGCGTGTGTTGAGGGGAATGTTGAAAAGAAAAAAAGGTGTTGTGTACATACTGCTACTAATGCTACAACTACTACTACTACAACTATTGCTACTTCACAAGCTAAGAGTATTAAGGTGAAGCTTTCAAGCAATGTTTAGGTGGATATTCAACTAAATAAAAATGAACTATGAGCATGTAGATTGTCAAAAGCGTGTAAATGCAATATCTTGGGAATGGCTTACATTATCAAATAGGGGCTTTTAGGGTATGTTGCGGCAGATTTTGAACTAATCAAGAGGCTCTGTGTGTATAATACTAATACAACCACTTAGATCGCTTTAACAAATGGGGTTAAGGGTATTAAAGTGAAACTCTTAAAGAATACTTAAAGGGGGTTCCTATTAAAAAAAGAAAAACTATAGGCATGCACGTTCTCAAAAAGGGCATACAAGGTATATCATACGCAGCGCAGGGCTATCATATAAACTTTTAAGGGAACTCATTCGATTGGAAATTAAAATTTTTATTTCAAGTTTTAAGAGTCAAAATTGATAGGGACCGACCAACCCCCTTTTAAAGCCCATTATTTCTCCTAACATACGCAGTCAAAATTCTGAGATGGCCATCTTGTTCAGTATAATTGAAGGTTCAGTAGTTTAACAAAATCAAAACACGGAATGTGCATAGATGTTGTCAAAACGGAGAAACTCAGGATTGACTGAGGGTATTAAGTTGTAATTTTGAGGGAACAACGAGAGAAATGATCAATTGACCAAGGGCATGTTGAGATGGATTTTGAATTAACCAAAAGGCACTGTGTGTAACCACTATTGCTGCTATTACGACTGCTACAACTACTATTTCTACCGAGGTTAGGGCTGCTAAGATAAAACTCTTTGGGATCATTTACAGAATTTTGAAGTAAATCAAATCACATTGTATGTATGCATTAAGACTATATGAACAATTTCTTAGGAGCAGCTTTGAGGATTAAGTTGAAAATTTCAGGGTGTGTTGAGAGCAACGTTGAACTAAACAAAAGGCACTCTTTTCCTACTGCTAATAATACTACTGCTGCTACCCCTGCTACTATTAGTATTACTGTGGCTACTACTGTTGAGGCTAACGGTAGGATGTTCAAAGTTTCACGGAATGCCTAGGGGGATGGTGAACTAAATCAAACACACTCTGTTCAAGCAGGTTGTCAAAAGGGAGAATCAGTAGTATACCCGGAACGGTCTAGTGCATAAAGTTGAAACTTTTAGGACATGTTGAGGGGGATTCTGAACTAGGCAATATCAAAATGTGCATTCTACTACATCTCCTAAACCTACTTCTACAACTAAAACTACTACTACATCTGCTAATACTATTACGACTGTTACTGCTACAATTACCACTACAACAAATAGTATTAGTGCTACTCTTTTCCTACTGCTAATAATACTACTGCTGCTACCCCTGCTACTATTAGTATTACTGTGGCTACTACTGTTGAGGCTAACGGTAGGATGTTCAAAGTTTCACGGAATGCCTAGGGGGATGGTGAACTAAATCAAACGAATGCCTAGGGGGATGGTGAACTGATACACGAAGTATATATGCATGTTGTCAAAAGGCCGTATAAGCAGTATATTCAGAACGGCTTCGAGTATTAGAATGAAACTTTCAGAGCATGCTGAGGGGTATGTTGAGCTCATAAAATTGCACACCTGCATACTACTGTTACTGTTCTTTTGTCACAGAACAAGCTCTTCAAAGGAAAGTAAAGTACTATATTAAACCAAAAATTAACACAAATAAAGTTAAATAGTTTTCAAAGAGTAAAACTACCACCAATAAACAAGTGAAACCCAAAATGAACAGATATTACAATAAATAGCCGAGTTAAGCTAAATCCCAGCAGAAACTGAGACTAGTTGGGCTGACACCCTCCCCCATGCCTTCTGAAGATCAGGACACAATTTGCGCTTTACTGAAAACAAAATATATTTGAAATTTCTTTCACGTTTTTAACTTTAATAAATCAAGAATTACTTAAACTTTGGAGAATGAATATCATTATATGTATGTTAAACTGCCAATCAAAATTCATTTGTTGTTCTTTCACTAATCTTAATTAAGAATTTAAGCCAAACAAAGACCGGACTTTCATTATAGTTATTCTATTCTCTGAATCAAATGCCTGTTCCTAATATATAAAACTGAGGACCAAATAGGTATGATGATTTAGACACTTAATAAATAATTATCTAAGAGTGTAAATTTGGTCGAAACCTCCCCTGCCCTTCCTTAAACCAAACAATTCTTCTCTTAAAACATTATCTAAAGCAACGTTCAGTCTAATAAATATCATCATCCAAAATAATTTAGTTCCAATCCACGTGAATATATCATTATACTGTTATGCTGCCTGGCTGTGTGTTCTATATCTTTGTTAATTTCATTCACTGCCTCCCTTTTACACCTCCTCATTTTGTTTATTAGTACCTTTTTTATTTCCCTTCCTTTCATTTTATTCTAATATGGTTTATTACTCACTTTCACAACACTTTCATGCAAATCCCTCCTATCTTCTACCAAGCTTGATCAGTTTTCGCTAAAATAGCTGCATTTACAACTGTCTTCGCTAATATACTTTCTACTACTTTCCGAAATATTTTCACATAATCTTTCTAGTTGCATTCCACCTTGTCAAACTTTAAACTCTCCAGTTTCATTTTTAGTTGTTCCTGAAAAATTCCACTCAAAGTCTCATCCTCGGTTCTACCAAGGTCACAAATTCACAGAAAACAATTACCCTTCCTAATTTTAGTTTTGAATTGACCCTCACGCCATTTTATTAACTTACACACCATTTTATGACCAAATATTCCAGTCATTAGAACTATATTGTTATACCTATAAAATTGCAGCAGTCTATAACTGTTGCAAATTTCTGTTTCTGCATTAAATTTACCAAAGCGTGGATACTATATATTTCTGTTTCTACCTCCCTGGGCATCAACCAACTAATGAAAACACCATGTTTCTACTAGAGATCCTATTTATTTGTGCCTGCAACTATATCTAAAACTCATCTGTGTGTAAACTAGCGAAAAGACTTGTATGTAAACAAATATTAACATTTCATAGTCAATAAAAATAATGTCTAACAACAACAGATTCTATCTCCTTTTAGATAATGTTATGCTGGATCACAATAATGTTGACCTTAGGTAGATTCTTTTTCTTATTTTCTTTTTTTTAGCCAATTCTTCTGGGTACCACTACACCGTCAGTGCCACTAACAGTATATAATTGTTACTGAGCCCACGTTAGGGCGGAAAAATACACGTCTCTTCAATTTTCTATAATCTTCGGGCAAGATTCCAATTCTTTATGTTCCTTCGCTAACTTAAAATTAAACCTTCAAAATAATTGTAGAATTTTTAAGAAATAATTGAACGTCACATAATTAATCTTCTTTGACTCTTAGAAAATAAATGGCGAAATACAAATACCATAATGTATTCCTCTAAGAAATATTGATGGAGATTGCCATTTGTCATTTAAGGAATACTTGGCAACCTGATGGTAAAGGCCATTTTAAAGGGTATCCTCTTTTTTTCTATCTTAAAGATGCAAGATAATCTGACGACAAAGCCTGAGTTAGCATGAACTGAAAACCCGAACAATATACCTAAAAAAGCAAGTGTTTGTCTTTGTTTGTGTAATTCTATTAATATGCGTTTGTGCTGCCCAGAGCAGTAGCTGATTAATTCTGATACATATGGAAATTAAAGATGTCTAAAATCAGGGGTGCTCATTGCTCTTTTTTAGCAATATGAAAATCAATAAAGCATGGTAAATAACATAATAACCCATCTGATGGGCGTCAATCGGACAATTACTTGTAAAGATGTTTTTCAGAAGAAAAAGACTACCAATAATAAAGATGAATGACAGCTGAGAACAAGTATTTGTTGACTTGCTACAACTAAGAAAAATGGGAAACAAATTTCACAAAGACTCCGCTCCTTGGAAGCCCTTGCAGAAACACAGATAGCTACAATTTTTTGTTAGGGGTTTTCTTGGTACGAAAATTATAGAAAAGATGGTTAATTACCACTAGCAATACTTGAAATCTGGAATACACCCACACCGTCAAGGGCTACTCCATAGCTAAAATAAAACACCATTTTTAATTTCTTAGAGCGGAAATCATAGAGCAAAAAACAATTCAAGCAGTGCTTGTTTAAATATAAATTTTATAATTTGCAACAGAAACTAAGCAACAAGAAATAAAAATCAAATTAATATAATAGAGAATAGTTAACAAATTAAGATGAGATATAAATGACGTTACACACAATTTGGAGTTTTTTAATGAAACATTAAAGTATGTCTTTCCCCTGATATGACTTCGTATCTACTTTGAATATTATAAATCTTTTACTTTGTACTGGTTATCATATGTACTTCGTATCTTATGGGGAAAATGTCGCCCCTTTCCCTCCTCTGTGGAAATCCTTGAAAAAAAGTTTCACGGTTTCTTAGTTATGGCCAGCTAAGAAAATATAAATCAGAACTGGTAATAATAAGATAAAGTTAATGTGTTAAATCGACAAACCTAACATATTTACAAATTTCAAAGAGTCTACATAAATAAAATCAGCTTCTGTAGAAAATAATAAGGAGTTAAAAAAAATACTCAGCTAAGAGGAGACTCAGAAGAAAAAAAGTAAGAAAAGCAGCTCGAAAGGCTTCTTTAAGTTGAAAATACGTGAAAGTAATTAGCTTTATATTAGTAAAATCATTCAAGTAGTAAATTCAATCAGACATGATGTATATGGTTGCCAGGTTTTTCGCAATTGAGGAGTCATCAGCATATTTCAATTAAACTAAACTAGGATCTCTGCCAGAGTTTGCAAAATCCTCAAGCATATGACGAAAAGTCATCATTCTAACATGTGATCTGTTTTGCACATAGAAGAAGGAAATAAGATAGAAGCTAAATTGGGCAGGGCTTCACGAGTCTTTATTTCTCCCATACTTTATGATTAAACAATTTTTATAAACATTGGTTCATTCAATCTCCAAAGATATTTTGGTCAATGAAACGACAATAAAAAAAGCCTTAGAACATGTCAGTTGGATGGGGCAAGTGTTTGGCCTTTATCTTATTTATTTGTCCCAGTAGAATTAATGAAAAACTGTCTTTTAAGGCTAAAAGAGATATAATTCCAAAAGAGCTGTTATTTAGAACTTTCAATCACAAGTTTTCTGTTTCCGTGAGGCAAGAGAAATTTTAGAAGAAATGGACCATGGATACCAAAAACCCCGTATGTCGTTACAAAAGCTATGATTTTGGCTACTATTGAGCAGTAAAGTTACAATCTAACAGGAATCTTACTAATAAGTAATATTGTTTGGATGTTGGCCATGGTTCATGTGTTAGATGTCATATTCCTTAAGTATGTTATTATGGGCTTATTAGTGAGAACAGCTGCTTAAGTGAATTTCACGTTTTTCAGTTTGAATTAAATAATTGAAATTACACAACATAAGAACCAAATTTTACACTTTTTAAGAGCAAGCCTCACTCTTCAATTTTCCAAATACATTAAGCGATGAAGCCAATCACTCTGGAATATTCTTTGATTGTTTTTTTTTTCTAGCACTTTTATTTTGTGAGTCAACGAATAGTACCTGTTCTGCCTTGATTATCTCTTATGATGTCAGCGCCATGCTGAACAAGATAAGTAACAATATCAACCTTGCCCTCTTTTGCCGAACAATGCAATGGAGTAGATCCAGAGCTGCTTCGGATGTTCGTTGGAATTTTCAAGTCTTCAATTAGAAAGCACACTGACGCCTCCGCACCAGCCTATACAAGAGAGCAGAAAATTTTTATGTGAATAACATTTTGGCAATAATTTTTAATAGTATGATAATTAAATAATTCTTTTAATAGTATGTACTTAATATATTTGGTGTTTTCTTTATACTACTACTACTACCAACAACTCACTGCAGCACCAAGCCACCGAAGGCCAAAACAGCTAAAGACACTCCTCCTCCATCCCAATCTATTCAAAGCCTCCCTCTTAACACACTCCCAAGAGGTTCTCATTATCCTTAAATCTTTCTTCTTGACTTCTTTCCACCCCCAACTGCGGACGACCTGCTTTCCGTTTAGCCATTGACGGTTGGCTAAAAAGGACAGTCTTCGGCAATGTATCATTCTTCATCCGCAGAACGTGCCCAAGCCATCTTAACCTTTCTCTCATTAGAGCAATAGAAAGCGGGATAGAACCGCATTTTTCGTACAGCCTACTGTTTGAAATATGGTCAGTCAGCCGGGTACCCAGAACAATCCGTAGTCAATTTCTCCGAAAAACATATAGCAAATCTTCATCCGATTTTAGGAGCACCCATGTTTCAAAACAATATTGAACCACTGTCATCACTTTAGTTTCTAATATTTTAATCTTAGTTTGCAGACTTATCTTCCTATCCTTCCAAACTGTTTTTAACCGTGAAAAAAAAAAACTGGCCTTTGCTATTCTACTTTTAACATTTTCACTGCTCCCACCATCTTTACCAATAATACTACCAAGGTAATTGAAGCTGTCCACCTGATCAATCTTTCTGTTACCCAACGTAAGCTTTTTATACTCACTTATTCCTAGCCTTATCGGCTTAGTTTTCTTAACATTAATTTTTAGACCTATTCTAGCACCCTGACTCGCAAAACCTCTAAAAGCTCATCCATTTTGCTCACACTTTCATCAAAATAAATTGATCTTTTAATCACGACTCGAAAGCACCAATTTTTAAAGGCTTGCAATTGAAATCCAAAAACTGAGAGAAAAAAAAATATTTAGATAATGAAGCAAGTGACAGAGAACAAAAATGGTGACAACCACTGAAAAATCCCGACTCACCAAAATCTCACTCTAGGTGGGTAAATTCAGCGATTCTCACTCCATTTATAAACTTGGTAAGAATATGAATGAAATAAACACTGCACAAACATTAATCAAATTCGATGAAAATACTGAAAAAAATAACTACCCCTATCTTGATCTCATTTAGAAAGTAAAGTGGTTTCACCAGTCAAAAGCAATAGGTAATTGTACAAAAATTTTAGCATCCAGTACCAACTGCAGATCGTAAAAAGCTCAATTGGTAGTAAACATCGGCACTGTTCTGTTATTTTATTGTTTCTGTTTTTTAAGAAACAGAAAAAGTAAATAGGGCTTGAATAAAACAGAACAGGTAAAGAAAAAACAAAATAATAAGAGACATGTTTTTGTTGCTGTTATGTTTTTTTTTGTGAAATAAAAAACAGCTGCTGTCGTTCCAAAACCTGCTGTTTCAACAGCTGTTTTTCAATGGTTAAAGCTCAAAGAAAAGTAGTAGGTGATAAGTTTTGGTTTGTTATTATAAAGTTAATAATACCATCATTTGTTCGAGCTTTAAAATTTTTTAGCTTAAGAAATGCGCTTTTCTAGCATCTTCAAAATAGTCTGGGCATAGTGCTTTCGCATGAAATAAATGGCGATTGAAAATGCTGATTCACTTGGCACACTAGTAGCAGGTACGCTAAGATGTCATGAAGCGATGTCTGCCAGCTCCAGAAATTGTTTTCGTCTGGAGTCCCGAAAATGAATGGTCTCCAATCTGAAAATATTAACTTTTAGTCTCTAATTAACTTCCCGTCAGGATTGCCACATGCCGAGGGTGGGACTTCTCTCTGCAGATAGTACTTTTGAGAAAGCGTAGTACCACTTCCTGTCCATTGTTTCCAAAAATGCGTTATAATATCATTACCAAGTTTATGTAGCACCTCCTCGAACTTCTCTGAAATGCAAACTAGTTTATTTGAGACATTTCGATGATGAAATAATTTTTGTCATTGATTTGGGCAGACTGTTCAAAATCATTGGTATTTAAGCAGAGACCTTAGGTGTTTGGAGGAAGTGAGATGCCGCCCCCGGCAGACCATTTGTTGCCTCCCCTCCCATTCTTTTTGCCCGGAGGACAACTTAAACAAAGGTATGAAAGAAGAAAAATGCAGGGAAAAGGACACTTCTTAATGCTAATTCAACAATTTTCGTCTTTTTGCAGCTTAAAACAGCCTTTTAAGATTAATTATTTCCTAGCAACAGCGTGTAAGAAATAAATTACAAGAACAATACATATTTTAATGGTAGTTTGCACATCTGAATTGCACTTTGCCAAGAAATTACTTTTCTAGGCCATCCAACGAGTTCATCCAACGAATTTCGACTAAACATAGATCCTATGCTGCACAATACTTTTTTAAGTATTCTCTAAAACAGATTTTGACGGGGATATAAATAAAAGGGAAATTGCACTTTCTTGTAGTTCCTTTAACTTTTTTCTTTATAGTTTGAGTGTACCATAAAAAAACGAAAAAAATAAGCAAATTGGAAGTCGAAATTGACTTTAATTTCTGAGCAAAGGGCGGGGGATCAACAGTTAGTAGTCCTGTCACCCCTAACTTAAAGTATATTAATGTAAGGATTTTGGCCTTAGTAGTTGATGGTCGAAATGAGACCAGTAAGTTGTTGACATTAGGGAGCAGAACAGTTCTTGCCAAAAAAAAAAAACTGTTTGAACACCTCCAAAATCATGAGTGTAGGGGCCATTATAGTTCAACGTCAAAGACTTGGGCCAGATGGCTCTATTATCATGATAGCTGTGAATAAATCAGTAGCTACGGCTTTACTTTCTATCTCAGATATAGCAGTTAATGATTGTAAGGTAAAGTTTGTGCTTGGTCCTAGCTCCAACCCCACTTTAATCAAAAACAGAAAGGGTATTGTATTCATCCCATCTGAGGAGGTCACCAATCTGGATGATTTTGTAAGAGAGGTCCAGGTGATGATAGAATACAACAAGTGACAATTGTCTATAAATATTCAAGCCCTTTGGTTACCCGTTTGGTTTGCACCTTCAATCGGGATGTTCAGTTCCCACTGAAAATCTTTGTTTAGGGTGCAAGGTAAACAGTAAAGCAGTTTAACCCCCGGGCAATACAGTGCTTCAATTGCCTAGGTTTTGGCCACATGGCTTCAAATTGCCAAAAAGGCAGAAGATGTCTATTATGTAGTAGCAACATACCCTTGAAGAATGTCCCCAATCCAAGACAGTAAAGGAAGAGCACGTACTTAAGTGCCCAAACTGCAATGGAAAGCATGCTGCAAACTCCAGGGATTGTCCAATTCTCGTGGAGAAGAAAGCTATTGTTAGTTACTCTTTTACCAATAATGTCCCGATGAGGACTGCTGCTGAGGTTTTGAAGAAGGGACTTCTAACTCAAACAAAACATGTCCCCCTGGTACATACAGACGCCTTCCTTCCAGTGACACATAATCACCCTCCAATTTAGGATCTCAACAAGAAGTGCAAAACCATGTTTGAAGGTGTTTCAAGGCAGATCTGCAAGAGAGGTAAATGTGTTTTTCAATATCTGGATGGGGGAATTTTTTTTAATGAAAACACCAAAAAGGGCATTTCTCATTGAAAGTACTCCAAAAAGGACATTTCCGAAACTAGTGGGCAAAAAATGTATGGGGCACGGTCCGTCCCAATTACATACATTGAAGCTAGTAGGCAACTGCAACATTGTAGGGAAATGCAGTTTAATTTGAATTGAGCCTTTTTATGTCAGAACCCTTCGTTGTGCCCACGGTAATCTATGTTCAACTATCGGTTAAGAAAATTTTCGTTTTGAAATATAAATTTACTTTCTAGGATACCACTAGCGGCAAAGAAAAAAAAAGAACAAGAAGGAAAACAGGAGACACGTCAGTGGTTCCAGGCAAAATAAGCAGTTTTCCTTGTTGTTCCAGGTGACCATGGCGTTCAAATTGTTCAAGGAGACCATGATGATTCCAGTGGTGCAATTTTCGCTCCTAATGTTCAGTTCTCCTAAAATGTTAAACTACAAAAATAAAGATGTTAAATGTATACTAAGTTATAAGACGAATTTCTTATCAACTCAAAGAGACCAAGGGACCATTTTATAAGATAGAATTACAGATTTGCGAGTTTAAGAGAGATGAGAAAGTTTAAGAGAGATGCAAAATAAACCTTATATTGAATGGCCTATTTTAACAAAAACTCACTTTGACTTCTTTAATTTTTTCACTTAAGCCGGACAAAGGTCTTATAGTAAGGTTTTTTTAATTAGGTAAATTTTAAAAACCTAAAGCAACGAGCAAAAATTAATAAAAAAAAAATCTGATGAAAAAAAAGAGCGAAGTTGAAACTTAAAATGAGCAAAAACTACTAGTTCGAAAAATCTGGAACACATTTAAAAAAAAATTGTTTCAAATAAACTGACTCTTAATGCTTTTCCATGTTAGTAGAATTCAGAAAAAACTAACGCTTTACTGAGAACTAAGCTTGATTGAGCATTTTAGATAATTAAAGTTGTATAGCAAAATTTTTTGACTTCGTGTCGTGTACAAGACGGTTGAGAGCTTCATAGATTAATTTTCTACTTTCTGCAGGTAACTTAAGGATGTTCCTATCCTAATCCGGTCTAGTTGCATCGGTACTGGGTTTTCAGTAAAGGACTAGGTTTTTCAGAACTTCACAAACAGGTTCTTAAAACAGTTTTTCAAAAATATGTTGCACTAACTGTGAAGCAGTCATTTTGTTTGTTTTAAGTTTCCAGTTCGCTCTTTACTTCCATCAGAAAAACTTTGTTTTACCAAAATTGTTTTTATGTAACACGAATGATTGGTCATATAAGCATGTAGTAGGACAAGTAGGTAGTTATTTAAAATCTAAAATAACCAAATGTGAAGGAACCGAAAAATTGGTTATAAAAGAGATCTACGGATTGTCAAATACTTTTGGTGAAAAAATTTAGTTAAAGAAGGGGGTGGGAGGGTCAAACCTCAGATATTTTACACAATTCAGGATCCATCTTAAGAGATTACTCAAATTCTAATTGCATATTCTAGGATGAAGATTTGTACATGATCACCTAATCAGGCAATATAAGCTATATGAAAAATATGAAGAAGAATCACCTCGGCTGCCAAATGTAATCCATGTCGGCCTAATTTATCACGTTTGTCCCAGTGAGCCCCTTTAGATATAATATACTTCGCAGTATCAACATAATTAGCTCGCAAAGCATCATGCAGTGGAGTAATACCACAGTGATCTTCGATGTCAACGTCGAGGTTTTCAGCATCGCATAATAGCATTGCCAGTGTTTTGTGACCATGTAGCGCTAAAAAAAAAAAAAAAAAAAAAAAAAAAAAAAAAAAAAAACAGAAACATTACGTTATTTCTTTGGGAGATATCACCTCTGCGAAAAGCTATAATAGTATTGTCAATCCATCCATTTTAGCGAGAAAGAATTCATATTAAATAATTTCATTTTATTCTTAACTCCATAAAACCATAAAACTAACTTCTCTTAGTAAATCTGAAAATCAATTATAGCACATAATAACTGATTCGTGAATACTTATATACTTACTTACATATATACTTATTTTTGCTCAATATGTAGCGATGGGAATGATGACTAAATTCTTTTTTGGGGTTTTTGTAAAGAATCAAATGGTGTGAGGGAGGAAATTTTTCTTGGGTGGAATACAAGAGAGGAATTGGTGGATTATTAAATGATAGAAGTTCCATGGGGATTAAGATGTTGGTTAAGTTCGTGGGTACAAATATTATGCATAGAGACCATTTCCTCTAATTTATTTATAATTTAATCTGGATTTAAGGGTGTGTATTTGTTTATTATTTGTATAGTGCTAAATCTTTGGTGCTAACCAAGGCCCGTAAAGGCTTTTAGTGGAAATAAATATTACATCATATCATGTAACAAGTAACATAAATAAATGGAATTTCAATTCACAGCATCATCCCTTAATATTCTTCTTTAATTTGGTAAATTTCTATGTCGCGTATTTTACTTTGCTTAAAGTGCCACGGCTAAAATGGGGAGCTGGTGCTTTCTCCCGGTAAATTTCCCCATGAAATATCCCCCCTCCCCAGCAGAAAACTCCCCTACACACAAAATGGAGCAGCCACAGAGAAAGTAATAAATAAGTACCTCAAAATATCGATCAGATGTACTAAGGGGTAACAAAAGGGCCAGATACCAAAACAGTTTTAGGACAGGGGCTTGTTGGTCTCCAATCACTTTCGACTTAAAAAAAAAGGACAACAAATCTCAATTTTTCGTCGAATGAGTATCCTCCAAAATTTTTAAGACCAAGAAGGGGAGGTTGGGGGTGAGGAATGGGCAGCCCCTTCCTATACGGAATAAGTTCTGTTAATTTTGGGGTTTAATATTATTCTTTGCTTTCCTAATAACAACGTGGACCAGAAATGTTCCCAGAAATAAAGAGAAATTAAATTTCAATACCTACCCCCCCATGTCATTCCTTAGAGCTAATTCTGCTTTTACTTGGATGTATTCGCATTAAATTGCACCCTCTGAGGCATCTGTCCTCTACCTGACGAAAATGAAAAAGGGAGAACCAGAGAGATGGTTGCCCTCCGATTACCTTTTAATCTTAAAAAGGGCACTGGAACTTACAACTTCCAACTGAATGAGCCCACTCAAAAGTTTATACGACCACGCTTCCCATAAAAATCTTATATATTAACAATAAAAAACTCACACGGCTTACAATCCTTACCCCAGGGGATGGAAGGGGGCTGTTGAATCCGGGCCATGGTTAATTGACTTTTGGATTGTTTTGAAAAAAATGGCTGTCTCAAAACTTTGATCGAATGTGCTTAGAAAAACTGTCTGGGTGGTGGCGCTTGTTGCCTTCCAATCACTTTTTACCCTTGAAAGGACAACTAAAACTTTTACTTTGCAATCGAAAGACCCCCCTCCGAAGTTCATACGACCACTCCTTCTATATCAAGTGCCTCTAGGAAAAAATAATAAATAAATAATAATACATTAAGCACTTATGGCTCTTTACTGTTTGCAACGCTAAAGTGTCCAGTGTCAAACGCTAAAATATCCTGGAGTAATATGGGTGGACTATCAGAGGGGGTTTTCCGGGGGAAATTTCCGCGGGACAAATTTTCCACGGAGAATTTTCCACGGAAGAATTTTCGGTCACTTAGGTCACTTGTTCGCCTGTGATTCCAGTCAAATTCAGTCCCCCGTGTTGTGTATAAGTCCAGTGGACATTGTCCGTCATGAGTCAACCCAAAAATCTCCATCATCTTCATTACAATTCCAGTAGGCTTTCCCAGTAGCCAAACCTCACATAATGAGAAAAATCTCAGTTGCAAAATTGTCTTCTAAGTCCCGTAAACATGGCCAGTAATAAATCTTTGAAAATCTTTTATTTGGGTCTCCAATTGCCTCCAAATGGCGCCTAGAAATTTATAGACTAATTGAATTACTCTTATTCAATGACTATTTACCTTAGTCCTGCCCTAGGATAGAGGGATGGATGATAGATTATCTATCAACAAGTGAAATAACATCGTGTTTATACAATTCTGAAAAAGGCTTATTTTTGATCTCTCTCACACTATGCCTCTCACTCACACTTTCTGTCTTGGCTTTTTCTCCAATTAGCCATGATTGATGGAACCTTGATTATAATTCAAGTTATTTTACTTGAGTTACCTCATAGGCTTGGAACATTCAACTTAACGCAAAAAAATTTTCTAATTTTTCCAATCTTAAATGTAACAGGTTTACTAATAATTTCACTAAATAAGAATAAAGTTCATTAAAGATAATCATCGGTAGATTTTCTGATTAATTATATACAAAAATAGATTTAATTTCTTAAGCTTATTTTTTTTGCTTCACTGCATCTACCTATTTCCTTGCTGTGAATCTAGATGGAAGGTCTAGACTCAGAGCATATTTGTCTTGCAGTAAAAGGTCAGGTTCAGTAGAGTGTTGTTTTATTCTTATTATTTCTATTTTATAGCCAATGAGACTCTTATCATTGCAGCCTAAAAATCCTTGGCGTGAGAGTCACAAACGTCTTCAATAAATAAACTACAGTTAAGCATTTGAATTAGATATCTCCTATGTAGCTTACAAGGGTTGTACGATCGGTACCTACTGTCAAACCATTAGGAATCATAAAATTTCACAAGAATAACTTCTCAATTCATAAAAACAGAGGAGACGAGTGTGGAAAATGGTCACTACTCACTTTCAGATTAGAACTAACTGACACATTAAATACGATAATCTTTTAAACTCACTATTGTGAAATTTATTCGTCCAGAGTCAATACGGAAAATTTCAACCCTTTCCAATCTGTAGGGAAAACTCGACAGCAGGAGACTCAACGGTACTTAAGCATTAGATGGTCACTTCTATATACTGCTAAAGAAATCAAGTTTGGTTAATGCTAATGAAATAAAATAGGATGAATATATAATAGTTTACAAACAAATTTGGGCTATATATTTGCACATTAGGGGGGGGGTAAAGCATAGCATATATTAAATATGTAACCTAACCTAACCTTACCTAGGTACCTCCCCCCCTAAAACCCTCCAAAAAACAGTTTAAATATCATAAACACAATGAAAACCACGCTTTGGATTGCATTTCCTTATAGCGCTCTCTTGCAGTTAACCCGTCTGGTGGATTTTTCGTGACTGGTTGTGGCGTAAAGAACTCTGTTTTGGATAAAACCCTGTTTTACATTGTGGGTAATTTCCCAGTGGACACTTAGTTGAAGACTTTTTATAATCGGCTTATCTATGACTTGTTTATTTTGACCGCTGTGATTTCCCCTGGGAACAATTATTTTAGGTCAGTGTTGCCGATTGTAAGTTGCCAATAGAAGATTTTATTACGCAAATCTTATAAGGAATATTCAACCTTTTCTTAAGGTGCGTCAACAGTACCACGTTGTTTTCGGGACGTCGACGGAAATGGAGGACAAATAGAGGGAATAATTGATAAAGGCGTCGGATTTTTTACACCAGAAGAAATTCGGAAAGCCAAAGAATCGTTCCATAAACTAATGCAGTTTACAACACGCTGTAAATTCACGCAAAAGATGAAGAGAATTTTACAGACATTGGCAGATGGATTCACAAAGCTCACGCCAAAAAGACCAAATTGCCGACCTTTGTTATTGATTCTCCCTCCTCAGTCCCAACTACTAGTAAAAGCTACTGCAGCAACCGTTGCCATTAAGGTGAATGAATTGTCTCAAGTTACTAAGAACCATTTTGCTATTAATAGTAGTATCTATATAGGGAATCCAGAACCTACAAGAAAAACCACGCCTGAGGCACTACAGTATCACATGGACATTGCAAAAAAAAAGCTGGCAAGGTATAAAGTGGCCAAGCATGTTTTGAGAGTATGGTCAGGGTTGTATAAGATAATCAGACGGTTTTTTTTATAATCGAAAACTAGAGATTGTCAAATTGCGTATTTAGGAATGATTTTGTAGGGAAAGCTGTATATCACCCATGTATTATCCACAGTTCCATTTCTTTGAAGTCTGTGCTACCAAGAGCGGTTTCTGATTTGTTTTAGACAATTGCCTTTAGCCAACAATAGTTTGATATGAATGTGTCGGTAGATAGGATTTGCGAATTTGATCCTGTTAAGCTGGAGAAAAAAAGGGTTTAGCATTTGTGAATTCTTCGATGTGTACTGTATAATACACAAGTGGTGTTTGAACAGTGTTGTCAATTTAAAATAGAGTTTAACATTATAGTCTACTAAAAATTTGATGTAGATGGCAATAAAATAATTTTAATAACGGATAGCTTTACTTCTTCGATGTGTTCTGTATAATACACAAGTGGTGGAGTGATGGGAGCGGGGTGTCTTAGAGTAATTAAAGTGTGATAGTGGAGAGGGGAGTTGCTAGTGAAAAACCCGTGTGGATGAATTGAAATAAAATTTTTAACGAGAAATGGCTGAAAAGTGTTTTGGGGGAGATGGGTTGATTGGCAGAAGGATGTATTAGCGTAGTTATAGTGGAGGGCGAGTTGCTAGCGAAAAACCCGTGTGGATGACTTGAAATAAAATGTTTTAACAAGACATGGATAAAAAGTGTTTTGGGGGAGATGGGTTGATTGGCAGAAGGATGTGTTAGCGTAGTTATAGTGGGGGGCAAGTTGCTAGCGAAAAACCCGTATGGATGACTTGAAATAAAATTTTTTAACAACAAACAGAAAGAAAAACGAGCAAAAATGGGGTTTTTATAGGCCAAATGACGATACTGAAAAAACAAAGCGAATATTTCGAGAGGACGAACGCCTCTCTTCTTCAGCGCGAAACGAAACGATGTGTCAATAAAAGCCAAAAATTAAAAGAATTAAAACCAACTACCTAACAACCATAAAAGCGAGTTATTCGCCAATATCCGCGATTTGCACAAAATCCAATTGCTCGCTAGTATCCGTCGATGGCAGTTCATGTTTTTTTTGGATTTTGTGCAAATCGTGGATATTGGCGAATAACTCGCTTTTATGGTTGTTAGGTATTTGGTTTTAATTCTTTTAATTTTAGGCTTTTATTGATATATCGTTTCGTTTCGCCCTGAAGAAGAGAGGCGTTTGTCCTCTCGAAATATTCGCTTTGTTTTTTCAGTATCGTCATTTGGCCTATAAAACCCCCATTTTTGCTCGTTTTTCTTTCTTTATGTGATGTCAGGCCAATGTGGTTTAAGAAATTATCTTTAACAACAAATGGCTGAATAGTGTTTTGGGGGGGGGTGGGCTGATTGGCAGAAGGATGTGTTAGCGTAGTTATAGTGGAGGGTGAGTTGCTAGCGAAAAACCCGTGTGGATGAGTTGAAATAAAATTTTTTAAAAAGAAATGGCTGAAAAGTGTTTTTTTTTGGGGGGGGGATGGGTTGATTGGCAGAAGGATGTATTAGCATAGTTATAGTGGAGGGCGAGTTGCTAGTGAAAAACCCGTGTGGATGAGTTGAAATAAAATTTTTAACGAGAAATGGCTGAATAGTGTTTTGGGGGAGATGGGTTGATTGGCAGAAGGATGTATTAGCGTAGTTATAGTGGAGCGCGAGTTGCTAGCGAAAAACCCGTGTGGATGACTTGAAATAAAATTTTTTAACAAGAAATGGTTGAAAAGTGTTTTTTTTTGGGGGGGGGACTGGTTGATTGGCAGAAGGATGTATTAGCGTAGTTATATTGGAGGGCGAGTTGCTAGCGAAAAACCCGTGTGGATGAGTTGAAATAAAATTTTTAACAAGAAATGGCTGAAAAGTGTTTTTTTTGGGGGGGAGGATGGGTTGATTGGGAGAAGGATGTATTACCATAGTTATAGTGGTGGGCAAGTTGCTAGCAAAAAACCCGTGTGGATTACTTGAAATAAATTTTTTAACGAGAAATGGCTGAAAAGCGTTTTGGGGGAGATGGGTTAATTGGCAGAAGGATGTATTAGCGTAGTTATAGTGGAGGGCGACTTGCTAACGAAAAACTCGTGTGGATGAGTTGAAAAAATTTTTTAACGAGAAATGGGTGAAAAGTGTATTGGGGGAGATGGGTTGATTGGTAGAAGGATATATTAGCGTAGTTATAGTGGAGGGCGAGTTGCTAGAAAAAAACCCGTGTGGTTTAGTTGAAATAAAACTTTTAACGAGAAATGGCTGAAAAGTGTTTTGGGGGAGATGGGTTGATTGGGAGAAAGATGTATTAGCGTAGTTATAGTGGAGGGCGAGTTGCTAGCGAAAAACCCGTGTGGATGAGTTGAAATAAAATTTTTAACGAGAAATGGGCGAAAAGTATTTTGGGGGAGACGGGTTGATTGGCGGAAGGACGTATTAGCGTAGTTATAGTGGAGGGCGAGTTGCTAGCGAAAAACCCGTGTGGATGAGTTGAAATACAAATTTTAACGAGAAATGTGTGAAAAGTGTTTTGGGGGAGATGGGTTGATTGGCAGAGGGATGTATTAGTGTAGTTATAGTGGAGGGCGATTGGCTAGTGAAACACCCGTGTGGATGAGTTGAAATAAAAAATTTTAACAAGAAATGGCTGAAAAGTGTTTTGGGGGAGATATGCTGATTCGTAGAAGGATGTATTACAAAAGTTATAGTGGAGGGCGAGTTGCTAGCGAAAAACCCGTGTGAATGAGTTGAAATAAAAAATTTTAACAAGAAATGGCTGAAAAGTGTTTTGGGGGAGATGGGTTGATTGGCAGAAGGATCTCTTAGAGTAATTATAGTGTGATAGTGGGGGGGCGAATTGATAGCCTAAAATCTGAGCTAATAAAGGTTTTTGACCGTAAACTCTAGTTTCCTGTAAGAAAATTATGGAAAATACAATTCTCTCGTTCTAATAACTCTAGTTTCTTGTAAGAAAATTATGGAAAATACAATTCTCTAGTTCAAATGTGAAACTTAAGTCCAGTTTTGGATACTCATAATGATGAGGACTGATGATTCTAATTCAATATTTTTTTCATAAAAACAAACTATTTTTTTTTAACTTCGAAATTATTCAACTTTATTTTTTTTATTTTTTTTTGTACGTATCTTAAAATGACAAAATATGCTTACGGCTCTAACAATTGTGCTCTATGATTGGTCAGAAAATCATAAAACTATTTCTGTAAAATCTAAGCTAATAAGGGTTTTTGACCGTAAACTCTAGTTTTTGTAAGAAAATTATGGAAAATACAATTTTCGGTTTCAAATGTGAAACTTAAGTCCATTTTTGGATCAAAAAATAAAAATATTTCCGTAAAATCTATGCTAATAAGGGTTTTTTACCGTAAACTCTAGTTTTTTGTAAGAAAATTATGGAAAATACAGTTCTCTGGTTCAAATGTGAAACTTAAGTCCAGTTTTAGATTGAAAAATAAACTATTTCTATAAAATCTGAGCTAATAAGGTTTTTGACCGTAAACTCTAGTTTTTTGTAAAAGAATTATGGAAAATACAATTCTCTGGTTCAAATGTGAAACTTAAGTCTATTTTTGGATCGAAAAATAAAACTATTTCCTTAAAATCCGAGCTAATAAGGGTTTTTTGACCGTAAACTCTAGTTTCTTGTAATAAAATTATGGAAAATACAATTCTCTAGTTCAAATGTAAAACTTAAGTCCAGTTCTGGATGCACATAATGATGAGGACTGATGGTTCTAATTCAATATTTTTTTCATAAAAACAAACTTTTATTTTTTTTAAACTTCGAAATTATTCAACTTTTTTTTGTACGTATCTTAAAATGACAAAATATGCTTACGGCTCTAACAATTGTACTCTGTGATTGGTCAGAGACACGATGTGGCTTTCCCACTGGTATTCTATGTCTGGTTATAAACACTACCTAGTCTATTGCATGTATTAAATCAGTATTTTTACGCAGTGGAACGATAAACACATAAGTCATATCTATAAAAAAAAAGTGAAGATGGAGCATTTTAATAAAGTGTGTTCACATGACAATGTGATTGTAGCATTGAATGCCGAAAAGGAGAAGTATTTAAACTATGAGACAAGTACAAGTGGTAGCACTATTGGAAATGTATGCATGCATTGCCATGACAGTAAGGAATTAAATTTCTTTGGAATACCGAAAAAATTCCATTGTACAAAAGGTGGATATGCGAGACTGAAATCTCCGGAGATGATTGCACTCAAAGAGAATGCAAACATAAAGATAATCGTTGATGATAGAGGACAACTCCTTGCTACTGTTGCAGGTAACACATTACCTACTGATACATCCAATCGTCATCTTTTAGGTATTAGCATTCAACGGAAGGTCAATAAAAGAAAGGCCTACTCTTCTACTAATATCGTAAACCATTTCTTGTCTACGTGCCGAAACTGTTACCTGTGTAGAAATAATGTGATAATAGACAGTGAAATTGCCAGAAAGATAAAAAGGGCATTGTCAGAAAATATCACTATGGAATATCAAGATGAATCGATGAAAATAAAGTGCCAGCAAACGTTACTACCATTAATCAAACAGTCGATGAATCAAATAATACCAAAGATGAAACCCATATTGAACCTCTCGGTGACAAATCAGTAAATATCGTGTATGACTCAAAATGGAATAATTATTATTCTACCGATTACGAGCTAAGAGAAGACAATAGCTACAATATCAAGAGAGAACGTGGTGAACTATTTTATGGAACAGATTCAAAATGTCTAAAGTTGATCATTGATATTAATAATGTATCATAATATATTTTTGTATTAATATTCCACATGGCATTATTTCATTAAAAATATATTATGCACTACATTGTTATGTGTACATTATTTTTAGAGTAAGCTAGCATATCAAACGTTTAGAATGTCTATTAAAACATCGGAGATGTAAGAAAAGGAATTCGCATACATCTATTGTCAGACACATGGGATAATATTGACAAAATCTAGGTATCAGAATGAATAAATTCTATATCAACATCCATTTCTCAGGTGCATGGGATAACATTGACAAATTTTAGGTATCAGAATGAATAAATTCTTTGTCAACATCCGTTGTTGGATATGTCATTATGAAAAAAAATTGTAAGTAAGTAAGTAACAAAACCTTTCTTGAATTCACCTCTTGGATACACAATACAGAAATTTAATTTAGGAAATTATGAAAAAAAAAATTGAACAAACTATTTATTAATATTCATTATCGATTGAAGTCGCTTCCTAGACAGACAATACAACAATTTCACAAAATCTAAGTATAAGAGTGATTAAATTCTATATCAAGTGTTAGAGTGAATAAATTTTATTTATCAACATCTTTTGTCAGATACATCGGATAAAATTGACAGAATCTAAGTGTCAGAGTGAATATTTTTTTTGCGTGCGCGGGGTTACGTGCACGCACGTAAACCCGTCTAAAATAAAATTAAAAAATGAAATAAAGCTATGTCGACTTTGCTTATTTTATTCAACATGTCTGACAATGGATGCTGAAAAAAACATATATTCACTCTGATATTTAGATTTTGTTAATTATAATTGTTGCAACTGATAAAAGATGTTGATAAAAAATAAATTATTCACTCTGATACTTAGATTTTGTAAATTTTATCCCATGTACCCGAAAAAGGGTTGCTGATTTAGAATTGAATCAATCTGATGCTTAGATTTTATTTCCCATGTACCTGAGAAATGGATGTTGATATAGAATTTGATAAATCTGATTCTTAGATTCTGTCAATTTTATCCGATATTTTATCCTATGTATCCGAGAAAAGGATGCTGATATAGAATTTAGTCACTCCGATGCTTAGATTTTGTCAATTTTATCTGACATATCCGATAAAGGATGTTGTTACAGCATTTATTCATTCTGAAATTTAGATTTTGTCAATTTTATTTGATGTATCTGACAAAGGATGTTGATAAAAAAAATATTCACTCTGACACTTAGATTCTGCGCGCACGTAACCCCGTCTAAATTAACATTAAAAAATGAAATAAAGCTATGTCGACTTTGCACATTTTATTCAACATGTCCGACAATGGATGCTGAAAAAAGCATTTATTCACTCTGATATTTAGATTTTGTTAATTATAATTTTTGCAACTGATAAAAGATGTTGATAAAAAATAAATTATTCACACTGATACTTAGATTTTGTCAATTTTATCCCATGTACTCGAGAAAGGGTTGCTGATATAGAATTTAATCAATCTGATACTTAGATTTTATTTCCCATGTACCTGAGAAACGGATGTTGATATCGAATTTAATCAATGTGATACTTAGATTTTGTAAATTTTAACCGATACTTTATCCTATGTATCCGAGAAAAGGATGCTGATATAGAATTTAGTCACTCTGATACTTAGATTTTGTCAATTTTATCCGACATATCCGATAAAGGATGTTGTTAAAGCATTTATTCATTCTGAAATTTAGATTTTGTCAATTTTATTTGATGTATCTGACAAAGGATGTTGATAAAAAAAATATTCACTCTGACACCTAGATTCTGTCAATTTTATCCGATGTATCTAACAAAAAATGTTCATAAATACAATTTATTCACTCTAACACTTAGATTTTGTCAACCTTTTCCTATGTATCCGAGAAATGGATGTTGATATAAAATTTAATCACTCTTATTCTTAGATTTAGTGAAATTGCTGTATTGTCTGTCTAGGAAGCGACTTCAATCGATAATGAATGTTAATAAAGAGTTTGTTCAATTTTTTTTCATAATTTCCTGAATTAAATTTGTATTGTGTATCAAAGAGGTGAATTCAAGAAAGAGTTTGTTACTTACTTACTTAGAATTTTTTTTCATAATGACATATCCAACAACGGATGTTGATAAAGAAGTTATTCATTCTGATACCTAGAATTTGTCAATGTTATCCCATGCACCTGAGAAATGGATGTTGATATAGAATTTATTCATTCTGATACCTAGATTTTGTCAATGTTATCCCATGTGTCTGACAATAGATGTATACAAATTCCTTTTCTTACATCTCCGATGTTTTAAAAGAAATTCTAAACGTTTGATATGCTAGCATACTTTAAAAAAAATGAACACATAACAATGCACTGCATAATATATTTTTAATGAAATAAGGTTATTTATAGTATTAATATAAAATATATTATGATACATTATTAATATCAATAATCAACTTTGGACATTTTGAATATGTTCAAAAAAAAAGTTCTCCATGTTCTCTCTTGATATTGTAGCTATTGTCTTCTCTTAACTCGTAATCGGTAGAATAATCATTATTCCATTTTGAGTTATACACGATATTTACTGATGTGTCACCGAGAGGTTCAATATGGGTTTCATCTTTGGTATTATTTGATTCATCGACTGTTTTATTAATGGTAGTAACGTTTGCTGGCACTTTGTTTTTCATCGATTCATCTTGATATTCCATAGTGATATTTTCTGACAATGCCCTTATTATTTTTCTGGCAATTTCACTGTCTATTATCACATTATTTTTATACAGGTAACAGTTTCGGCACGTAGACAAGATAAGGTTTACGATATTAGTAGAAGAGTAGGCCTTTCTTTTATTGACCTTCCGTTGAATGCTAATACCTAAAAGATGACGATTGGATGTATCAGTTGGTAGTGTGTTACCTGCAACAGTAGCAAGGAGTTGTCCTCTATCATCAACGATTATCTTTATGTTTGCATTCTCTTTGAGTGCAATCATCTCCGGAGATCTCAATCTGGCATATCTACCATTTGTACAATGGAATTTTTTCGGTATTCCAAAGAAATTTAATTCCTTACTGTCACGACAATGCATGCATACATTTCCAATAGTGCTACCACTTGTACTTGTCTCATAGTTTAAATACTTCTCCTTGTCGGCATTCAATGCAACAATAACATTTTCATGTGAACATACTTAATTAAAATGCTCCATCTTCACTTTTTTTTATAGATATGACTAATGTGTTTATCTTTCCACTGCGTAAAAAATACTGATTTAATACATACATTAGACTAGGTAGTGTCGATAACCGGACATAGAATACCAGTGGGAAAGCCACATCGTGTCTCTGACCAATCACAGAGTACAATTGTTAGAGCCGTAAGCATATTTTGTCATTTTAAGATACGTACAAAAAAATAAAAAAAATAAAGTTGAATAATTTAAAAGTTTAAAAAAAATTCGTTTGTTTTTATGAAAAAAAATATTGAATTAGAACCATCAGTCCTCATCATTATGAGTATCCAAAACTGGACTTAAGTTTCACATTTGAACTAGAGAATTGTATTTTCCATAATTTTCTTACAAGAAACTAGAGTTTACGGTCGAAAAAACCCTTATTAGGTCAGATTTTATGGAAATAGTTTTATTTTTCGATCCAAAAATAGACTTAAGTTCCACATTTGAACCAGTGAATTTTATTTTTCATAATTTTTTTACAAAAAACTAGAGTTTACGGTCAAAAACCCTTATTAGCTCAGATTTTATATAAATAGTTTATTTTTAGATCCAAAACTGGACTTAAGTTTCACATTTGAACCAGAGAATAGTATTTTCCATAATTTTCTTAAAAAAAAAAAAAAACTAGAGTTTACGGTCAAAAACCCTTATTAGCATAGATTTTACGGAAATAGTTTTATTTTTCGATCCAAAATTAGACTTAAGTTTCACATTTGAACCAGAGAATTATATTTTCCATAATTTTCTTACAAAAACTAGAGTTTACGGTCAAAAACCCTTATTAGCTCAGATTTTTCGGTAATAGTTTAATTTTTCGATCCAAAAATAGACTTAAGTTTCACATTTGAACCAGAGAATTGTATTTTCCATAGTTTTCTTACAAAAAACTATAGTTTACGGTCAAAAACCCTTATTAGCTCAGATTTCCTGACCAATCATAGAGTAAAATTGTTAGAGCCGTAAGCATATTTTGTCATTTTAAGATACGTACAAAAAAAAATAAAGTTGAATAATTTCGAAGTTTAAAAAAAATAGTTTGTTTTTATGAAAAAAATATTGAATTAGAATCATCAGTCCTCATCATTATGAGCATCAAAAACTGGACTTAAATTTCACATTTGAACTAGAAGATTGTATTTTCCACAATTGTCTTACAAGAAACTAGAGTTATTAGAACGAGAGAATTGCATTTTCCATAATTTTCTTATAGGAAACTAGAGTTTACGGTCAAAAACCCTTATTAGCTCAGATTTTAGGCTAGCAATTCGCCCCCCACTATCACAGTATAATTACTCTAAGAGATCCTTCTGCCAATCAACCCATCTCCCCCAAAACACTTTTCAGCCATTTGTTGTTAAAAAAAATGATTTTAAGTCATAAAAATGGGTTTTTCGCTAGCAACTCGCCCCCCACTATAGCTTCTCTAATACATCCTTCCCCCAATCTACCCATCTCCCCCAAAACACTTTTCAGCCATTTCTTGTTAAAAAATTTGATTTCAACTCATCCACACGGGTATTTCGCTAGCAACACGCCCTCCACTATAACTACGCTAGTACATCCTTCTCCCAATCAACCCATCTCCCCCAAAACACTTTACACCCATTTCTCGTTAAAATTTGTATTTCAACTCATCCACACGGGTTTTTCGCTAGCAACTCGCCCTCGACTATAACTACGCTAATACATCCTTCTGCCAATCAACCCATCTCCCCAAAAACACTTTTCAGCAATTTCTTGTTAAAATTTTTTATTTCAACTCATCCACGCGGTTTTTTCGCTAGAAACTCGCCCTCCACTATAACTATGCTAATACATCCTTCTCCCAATCAACCCATCCCCCCCAACAAAACACTTTTCAGCCATTTCTTGTTAAATTCTTTTATTTTAACTCATCCACACGGGTTTTTCGCTAGCAAGTCGCCCTCCACTATAACTACCCTAATACATCCTTCTGCCAATCAACCCATCCCCCCCCCAAAAAAAAAAACACTTTTCAGCCATTTCTTGTAAAAAAAATTTATTTCAACTCATCCACAAGGGGTTTTCGCTTGCAAATCGCTCCCCACTATAACTACACTAATATATCCTTCTGCCAATCAACCCATCTCCCCCAAAACACTTTTCATCCATTTCTTGTTAAAAAATTTTATTTCAACTCATCCACAAAGGTTTTTCGTTAGCAAGTCGCCCTCCACTATAACTAGGCTAATACATCCTTCTGCCAATCAACCCATCTCCCCCAAAACACTTTTCAGCCATTTCTTGTTAAATTTTTTTATTACAACTCATCCACACGGATGTTTTGTTAGCAACTCGCCCTCCACTATAACTATGCTAATACATCCTTCTGCCAATCAACCAATCCCCCCCCCAAAACACTTTTCAGCCATTTCTTGTTAAAAAGTTTTATTTCAACTCATCCACACGGGTTTTTCGTTAGCAACTCGCCCTCCACTATAACTACGATAATACATCCTTCTGCCAATCAACCCATCTCCCCCCAAAACACTTTTCAGCCATTTCTTGTTAAAATTTTTTATTTCAACTCATCCACACGGGTTTTTCGCTAGCAACTCACTCCCCACTAGAACTACGTTAATACATCCTTCTGCCAATCAACCCAACTCCCCCAAAACACTTTTCATCCATTTCTTGTTAAAAATTTTTATTTCAACTCATCCACATGGGTTTTCGCTAGTAACTCGCCTTCTCACTATCCATACGCTAATACATCCTTTTGCCAATCAACCCATCTCCGCAAAAACAATATTCCTACGGTTCTCGTTAGAAATTTTATTTCAACTCATCCACATAGGGTTTTTATTAGCCCGTCTTCTCTCAATTTTCACACTATACTTACTCAAAGACACCCTACTACCATAAATCCAATACTTGTGTATTATATATAACAAATCTAAGATATAAACCTATCCATTATTAAAAACTGTTTCTTGCTATCTACATCTAATTTTTAGTAGACTATAACGTTAAACTCTATTTTAAATTGACAACACTATTCAAACACCACTTGTGTATTATACAGTACACATCGAAGTATTCGCAAATGCTAAAACTTTTTTTTTCTTCACCTTAATAGGATCAAATTCGCAAATCCTATCTACCGACACATTCATATCAAACTATTGTTGGCTAAAGGCAATTGTCTAAAACAAATCAGAAACCACTCTTGATAGCACAGACTTCAAAGAAATGGAACTGTGGATAACACACGGGTGATAGACAGCTTCCCCAACAAAATCATTCCTAAATATGCAATTTGACAATCTCTAGTTTTCGATTTAAAAAAAAACAAACAAAAACAAAAAACCCGTCTGATTATCTTATACAGCCCTGACTATAGTTTCAAAACATGCTTGGCCACTTTATACCTTGCCAGCTTTTTTACAATGTCCATGTGATACTGTAGGGCCTCAGGCGTGGGTTTTCTTGAAGGTTCTGGATTCCCTATATAGATACTACTATTAATGCCAACAAACCCATCGAATGGCCAAGCGCTTCCAACCAGCCTGATAAGCCCTCCTATGCAATCGTACTGAAAAATCTGCCCGAGTCGCTTGATACCCCGAGTGCTAGGAAGAGATTCATAGATTCGGTATGTGCGGATACTAGTGACATATCTGAATTACGGAGAGTCAAATAGGACTGGAAACTAGTGGTTCGCTCGAAAAAAACAGCTGAAACCATTGTTGAGTCAAGCAAGACCAACCAGCCGCAGATTTCTGCTGCCATACAGAGCCCTTGCTATATTAGAATACTAAATCGAGTTCCTTCCGACATTTTAATAGATGAGCTATCGACGCTGATATCCAGAGCTACAAAGTCTAAACAGATTGGTCGTTTTCACATGTTCAAGGCACCTTCCCGGTATTGATTAAATTTAAATCAATTTATTAATGACTCTGTGAAGAATTTTTACGAAAAACTGCGCACTGAAGTATTCTTTTTCTTACCCCGTCATTGCTACTCATGCCACAGCCAAGGTCACCTGGCTGCCGAGGGCTCCAATAACCCTGTCTGCTCCAGATGTGGCGCGTCTGACGACGTCTCCAAAAATAACGATGCAGAAAAGTGTACTTGTGCTATGTTTTGCATTTCCTGCAAGAAAGCGGGTCATACCTGCTATAGCGTAAAGTGTCTGAAAAACCAGCTAAAGGCAACTCATTAACATGATGAATAACGAAATCTCTAATATTTCACTAATTTCTTGGAATATAAACGGAAATTTTTCCGAGCGGTCTCTTGTGGTTGACCAGTTTGTGAATAAATATAATATGATATGCCTGTAAGAACATTTCATCACAGAAGCTGGCATAAACCTACTAAATTTCTGGCCGTCCTACTCTGTGCTCTCCGTGCCTGCAAAACGTTCATCTCCGCGGGGCCGTCCGTCTAGCGGTATTGTTACGTTGGTTAGCAATCGTCTCGCGTGCGAAGTATACGAGAACAGTGACAATTTTCTTGCAACTAGACTAGATTACCTGCTAGTTATAAATGTGTACCTTCCAACTGATTAACGTGACGACAAATCTGATGGTGCTTTTGCTATAAGTGCTGCCAAACTAGCCCGCTGCCTTAAAAAAGCCGAACGAGAGTCCCTTAAGTGCATAATAATGGGTGACTTTAACTGTAATTTAGAAGTTGATATTAGTGCCCAAAAAAGTCGTTGTTGCAATCTAATAGGGATACTTGAGATCCGTTTTACTATTCACCGAAACGACCAGAATTTTTCGTATATCCACCAATCTGGTTCTACGTCCAATCTAGACCATATTGTTACCTCTAGTTCTTTGCCAGTACGTGAGGTTCTTGTCCTTCCGAATAGTTTCACTTCGGATCATTTCCCAGTTCAGTGTATTATCAGTAGGTCTACCTCATTTTCCGCTGCGAATAATTCGTCGATATTCACTCAGAGGTGGCATGAGGTTCCGGTTAGGCGTAAAATTGATAAAGAAATGTCAAAAATTCGCGTACCGTTTGACCTACTTATGAAATTCTCTCATCGTGATGAAAGAGATGCGCGGCTACGTCTTAATATTTATTACGCCAAACTGACCCAGGCTCTTCTGTTTGCTGAATCTCAGGGAGTACCCAAGTCTCGTGCCAGACAAAAAACTCAAGAAAAGGGATGGTCTTCTAACCCTTTGTTACAATTAGCATGCGACCGAGCTACCTTCTGGTACGGGATATGGAAAGAATGTGGTAGACCACACTCAGGAGTAGTTAAAGAGATTAGAGTTGCATCTAAGCGTAGGTTTGGGAAGGAACTTGCTCGTCACCGTGTGCAATTAAAATCTGAGCTTTCCCAGTTTGAACCTTCCCAGTTTACCTTCCCAGTTTGGGTTCCAGAGGGGTCTTGGTTGCGGCCACGCCATTTCTGCTTTGGCTTCAGTCTTGATTGACGCTGATGAATCATAGGAGTCCATTGTTATAGGTCTACATGATGTCTGCCGTGCCTACTTCTCACTTCTCCATGACCAACTCATTCTGGATATGGAAAACAAAAGTGTACAGAAGGATATCCTACTACACATTAAATACATGAACGACCACCTACTGGCTGAACTCCTACTTCCTGGCCATGGTCGCGCCCTCACTGAATATACACTATACATGATGCTGTCCTACCGAGGGAATCCTATAGTCCCAGTAAAAAAAGGGTGCTCGGCAAGGATCAGTCACATCTCCTTGTGCCTTTAATAATTGTATTATTGAACCACAGTCTATTATCGACACAACATGCATAGCTCGTGGTATAGACGTTACAATGATAGCTTACGCCGATGACATTCTGAACCCCGGCCGCACAGTCGCAGGTACAGAGACCACCTTCTCCACACTACAATCAAATTACAGTCGCATTGGTCTTGAATTTAACCCGCAGAAGTCGGATATTCTTCTGTTCAACTGGCGCCAAGAAGAGGTCTCGTCTCTAAGGCTGGGAGAACTTTCTGTAGCCCCTGTCTCGAAAATTATTTATCTTGGTTTACCAATTGGAAAGGATCTCAAAACTACCCGCTCCCTTATTATTGATCATCTCCATAAACGGCTGGCTTTTGCTTACAGTAGAGTAGTCTCATCCAAAATCCGTTTCAACTGTCTCATTCTGGCTCGACTTTATAACGCAGTATCCCTTCCCCATTTCCTGTATCTAAGCCCGTTTCGGAGAATTTTTCCCGAGCCAGAGAAAAGAAAGCTCAGATCCGCGTTTTTTAAGTATTCGAAGTTCTTGTTGCGGCTCCCGCCGTGGACAAGAAATTCACACCTTGCTAAAAATTTTAAAATTGCGGACCCAACGGCAGCTACAATTGAACAAATGAAACTGTACAACGAGAAAGTCTCTTCCCACCCTTGGTACTGTTTGCTAAGGCAGTAAATCGCTGTCCATTTAATTTTATTTGCACATGTCTTGTCATATTTAGTCTTTTTACCGTCTCTTGTAATATTTAGACTAGTTGATTGAGTCCGTTGATTATGGATTGAAGTTATCAATCATATTGCTTATGTTTCTTCAGTACTTGGGAGTTTGAAAAGTAAAATTCCTTACGTACCTGCAGTGCAGTGTATAATTGAGCTTTTGTTTCTCGTCTTTGTAATTTGTTCGATTATGTATAATGTCTTGTCATTTGTTTTTGTATACGTTTTTTCTTTTTTAGTGATACTCCGTCTTTTGTACCTTTTTTTGACGGGTAATGAATAAATAAATAAAAATAAATAAATAAAATATATAAAAGTGACCATCTAATGCACAAGTACCGACTCAAAATAAACATAGGAAAACACTATTTTTCAATCTAAAATGCTAACACCAGTTCTAAACTTTGTCATAATTTTAAATATGCATGGGTTTTATATGGCTAGATTTTCATCCTTTTTAATTGTTGTTGAGAAAATTAACAGATTTCAATTTCTGTAGAGAAGATAGTCAACATAGGAAATATTAAGGGAGGTATATATTGAGGAATGGTCCTTAGAGTTTCCCTATGTGTCGAGAGATGGATGAGTCTTTGCGTCATTTTCTAGGGGAATGTAGGGAGTTGAAGGAGTTGTGCTTGGAAATATTTGGTAGGGAGGTTGGGGGGAGAGATTGGATTTTGAAAATTTTGAGAAGTAGGAGTTATTAAAATATAAATGATATTAGAAAGTTCGTCTTGGTAGGTATGAGGTATCGTGATGATTTTCTTAAATAATCATTTTTAGTTTCTTCTCAGTCTATGTTTTGTTGCTGTATTTTTTCGCTTGTTTTCTATATGTCACCATAGCCCAATTGGGATTTTCGTGTGAATAAATCTATTTATGTATCTATCTATTGTCTGTTTTGTTGAGTAAATTTTAGTTTTTCAAATGTTTGTCATTAAAACGTCACAGGTTTTCGGTTTTTGTCACTAATTTTTCAACAATTTCAATTTTTGTTCACAAAATTTCACCCTTTTCAGTTTTGTTGATATAATTTCGTCTTTTTCAATTTCTTTCCTTGGTCGAAAGGAAAAGAAAAGAGGCTCGAAAGAAAATATAAAATAAATAAGAGTCGAATTCATTGTGCTAGGGGTGTGCATAGAGGTGCTTGAGAAAATTTGATTAAGTTGACTACAAAAATGAACATGTAGGAGAGTTAATAGATGGAGGATGAAGTACCAACTGGGGCCATAAGTTTGATAAGCTATCCTAGTTAACCACGAGAATAAACATATAGTAGAGTTACTTGATAGTGGAAGTAGTGTAAACTAACACCGTAGATTTGATAAAATTAATCCTAAGAACGATAAATTCGTCGAAAGGAGTTTGAAAAAGTTAATAGAAAAAATGAACATGCAGGCAAATTATTAGACAGGGAATGAGGCATAAACTGGTTTAGTGTATTCGATAAAATTAACGTAAAAATAAACATGTCGGAGTACAAAAAAATTCCTCATATCGGTTGAGATAAGACATGACATATTTTCATAATGAACAGTTGTTCTTATGAAAGAAAAACACGCATGAGTGTAGGAAAATAACTTTGGGAACTATTAAGGAAAAGATGAGGGCCGCAAGGGGCTGAAAGCAGCCAGGAAGTACATGCTAGATTATTACAAATGCCTCTATCTTTGCTGGAAGCCCCATAAGGTTTCATGAGGCCACTTGGCAATGAATGGATTGATCTGCCACCAGCCTAGCCATTGTGACTCATAAGCTAGCATTAGACAAACTTGTGCTTGTGTTGAAGGTATGACTTCCCTCCTACGATGGGAAGAGAAGGGGGTCATGTCGTACCTTTATTTGTACCAGGCGATATTTCTTCTTTCTCATACAACAGTTTCAAATGTATCTTCCCCTTCAGCCCGATTGGGTTTTATAGATTAGGGAGAATTCCTTCCACCAGGCAAAACTATGTGCGTATATTTGACAATTTTCTTTATATAGGACCTCGTAATACTAATAGTCTTCCGTCTCTGCAGGCCACTATAAGGCCCAATAGCTTTTCGGGTGGCTCACACAGAAGGTCCTCCGCAGAGTAGTCTTTTATAAGAGGTGGGTCTCCCGGTGTAACAACCAGGTATCACAGACCAGCTCCATTCGTCACTCCCTCACCCAAGCGGTTTACTTCTCATTCCGACATCCGACCTTGATTGATCTCCCGTGAAGTCCCGTGGATATAATATGAGTTGGGATACAGGATGGTATCCTAATCTACAAACAATCGGTAACTCTGTCACCCAAGCGGCTTATTTTACACCCTAAAATCAGACCTTGGTTGAGCCCTCCTTGGTCCTTTAGTCTCGTGGCGAAAATTGAAGGACTAGCGTCAATTCTGCCCAAGATTTTATCGTTCATATGTATAATACTGTGAAACTCCTACTATTTTAACATTTTGCCGATACAGCTCATAATTCTAATTGGGATGCGTTTAGTAAATTCTACAAAGCTTTTTTGGGTCTAATGAGCAAGGCTTTTTTTTTACCTTGTTTTGTCTTTTGCACATTGTTACCTGTATCCTCAAGCATAGTCTATAGGATTATCGCTGCCCATCAGAAGAAGTATTTTGGAATACTGCTTGCCTATATCTTTATATTCACTTTTAGGTGAGCCTTCCGCGTTACTGTCAAGGCGTCTACCATTGTTCCTCCCTTCTTGTTTGGGGAGATGTCAAGCCCGACATTTTCAGATCAGCTTAGAATACCATTAATTGTCCTTCCTAAGGAAAGAGGGAGTCGCCCACAATTCGGTAGCCGTCAAAAGTAAGCATCACTCAATGCTCATAAGCAGAATTAGCAAGAGAGTTTCTTTGTCCAATCTTCCGCAAGAGATCTTTTCTTGTGCCTGGGTAGGTGCTTAATAGGTTTAAGGAAATTTGTCTTCCTAGGTTGGATTTTGGTAGGCTTACTAACTGGTTTTGGATCTCTGCAGCCTAATCGCTAAGGGGCAGAGGCTTTGAAGCTGTTTATTCCACAGCTGTTGAACCAGATATGTCGTTGTTAAGCAGGGTCGGTGGGTCCGAGATATTGCCGTAGGCTAATAGTCCTTCAATTTCCAATTTTCCACATTAATAGCACCCAGCCCGTACTATCGGGTTAATATGATATTTTCCAGGTATTTTCCCTGGGCGGAGCCTCCCGTACGTCGTCTCAGCCTGCCTTCTGACTTGCCAGCTAACGGTTATTGACAGCATATTAGTACTCCTACTACTAACAACTCACCGCAGCACCAACATGTCCGAGCCCAGCTCAGATACACGTACTCCTCCTCCATCCCAATCTATTTCAAGCCTCCCTCTTTATACCCTCCCAGGAATTTCCAGTTACCCTTAATTCTTTCCTAATGACCTTCATCCAACCCTTTTGGGGACGAACTGCTTATTTTGGCCCAAGACGGCTGGCTAACAAAGATGATCTTTGACAATCGGTAATCCTTCATTCACAGAAAACGCTCAACCCATCTCAACCTTTCTCTATTTATAGCCCTAAAAAGCGGGATTGAACTATATTTTTCACGCAGCTGACTGTTTGAAAACAGTCGATAAGATGGGTAATCAAAACAATCCGTAGACAATTTCTTTGAATAACATATAACAAATTCTATTCCGTATTTCGGAGCACCCACACTTCAGGATCAAACTTGACCACTGTCATCACTGTAGCTTCCAACATTCTAATCTTCGTTTACACACTTATCTCTCTATTCTTCCAAACTTTTTTCAATTGTGAAAAAAACAAACTTGGCCTTGGCTATTCTACTTTTAACATCTTCAGTACATCCACCGCCTCTGCTAATAATTATACTACCTAAACTACTGAAGCTGCCCCCTTGATAGATCTTCTCTTTGCTCAACATTACCTCTTTACCTTCCCCTATCTTTAGCGACTCAGTCTTCTTCACATTAATTTACAAACTTATTCTTGAACCCTGAACTCTTGAAACTGAATGTGAGAATTGATTCACGTTGCGTACATGTTCATCTTGAATTCTCAAATAATCACGATAATCTAAGTCAAATAGAGACTTACTTCTCCATTTGGCATTGCATTGATAGCAACAAATTTATATGTATTGGACTTCAATAGTCACTCCCAGTGTAGCTGCCTCCCGAGCCCCCCCCCCCCCCTCTCACATGCCTGGATATAGCCTTAGGCTATACCCTAAAATCTACTAATTTTGTCAACTTTTGATATTTTATGTTCTTATTTGTCACCTTCTTATTTGTCTTATTTGTCACAAATATGTTCTTATTTGGCAAGAAAAGAATAGGAAGAGTGAATGAGTTTGGTTTATGATGAAAGATTGTGTGACGCTGCTAAGGCCACAATAGTGGCTTAATAAAACGTCATACGTTCTTACCATTTCTACGTTTGTTGTTAAAGTTATTTAAAAATTGTGGTAAGTACCAGTTATGTATGATGTAATTATTAGTTTAAAATAAAAGTCATCTCATCTCATCTCACCAACAGTTCCAACAGTTGCCATCAACAATGCCAAACAAGAACAATTAAAAAACAAGGAAAAAAGCACTTCTGGAAGTGTTTAATTCAAATAAGTAAGCTTGTGCAAAGACTGCTCTCTGGGCGGACATGTTTTTTAAGCTGTTTTTTTTTAATTCATTTCCAATTAAACTCTCATGAGAATTGTTAGCAAACTTTTGTTTGAAAAAACTAACATAAAATTGTTATTTAACTATTGGACGAAGGAAACAAACTTAAAACCTTAAAAAGGGGGATCTACCAATTGTATGAAGGGGTGTTCTTCCATTATTACTTGAAGTTCTCCAAATGAAATGATCATTAGACATCAAAAACCGTGCAATATTTTCATCTCCTTCACGAGCAGCCAAATGAAACGCAGTCCAACCATCTTTGTTTTTCAACTTTTTATCTGCTCCAGCTTCTACCAAAACTTTGACTACCTGTAGATTATCTGTTTTTGTACAAGCAAGCATGAGTGGTGTCCAATCTCCACGCTTCAAGGCATTTACATCACTCCCTGCAATAGCAGTAATAAACAGTAATTAACAGGGATTAAACGGTTTTAATGGTGATTAACAAAAAAATAGACGTAATGAAGGTAAAGAGCAAAATTGAAATAATCAATAGAAAAATTTTGCAAATAAATCGAAAACCGATAACTTCCCTATGTCTGTAGGACTATGCAAGATTCGTACTTTACTGAAAACAAAATCACCATGAAAGATCAAGACTGTTTACTACCAGCCTAAAAACGAGTAAGTTGCCTACAAAAATAGCAGAAATTTAAAACACTTTTATTAATCTAAACCCAGCTATGATATCCATAGCTTTTAATCTGCAAGTTAATGTCTTTGAAAAATTAATTAAAAAAAAAAACTGTCAGAAAAAGAAGTTTTTTCAAAGAAAAGTAAAGATCACATTAAACTTACGACCAGTAGAAATAAGTTCCTATCGTAATTTAAACTTAAAACGACCAAAAATTAATATTAAATAATAAAGGAAACCCAAAACCAACAGAATTTAAAATAAAAGATCATAGCAAACATAAAAATAACAGGTACTAATGTCGATGAATGAATATATTTTAAAACGGTTAAAAATCAAATTAAATTTGGCTACTGCCCCTTCCTCCATCCCTAACTTTTAAAGTCTAAAGCCTATCACGTCAACTGCGTTTTATTGAAAACTATGTGTATATTGAACAGTCTTCTTTTATTTTTCATAACATCGACGACAAATATAAAAAACAAAAAACACCATAAAAATCGAGATGACCGGAAAACAACTAGTAAAAATAACTAGTAAAAAATAACCTAGTAAAAATATTCAAGATGAGCAATTCAAGATTTTATTTCACTGTAATTTTTATTGTTATTGTTCAATTTTGTAAATATAAAAGAAAATACATGCAACAATATTCGTTTTGTGTAAAGTACAAATGACAAAATAGACTGCAGACTTTTACGGCTACCTCCCCCGCCACACACACACATTTTCATAAATTCCAGCCATTGCGTAGACTTAATAATCACCCCCTCAGTTTTGTATTTTCAACGTTTAGATTTCACTTTCTTATTATTTGGGGAAATGTAAGTGTTTAAACACTTATCCTTTTACACTTTGCCCACGTCTCGACCTGCTTTGAACAATAAGTAAAAGAAAAAAGCCACTAAAAACACATCCAAAGATATAGGCTAGAAGTGTCTCTGTGTAGTAAGCAGCATGGGTACCACCTGAATGACAGTGTTTTGCATGTTGCGCAATGTAGGTGGGTTCAATATGCAAAGTCTCATTGATTTTAACCTCAAACGAATTTCAAAATCTTTGCAAATAATATCAGGAGGGTCAATAGAGTAAATAGGCTAATCTATTTGGGTATATAAGAGCCAAGCACAGCTATTTAGAAAATAAAAAACTGCACAAGGAGTTTGCTTTTACGGGTCTTCTACCCAATACAAAAGTACTCACATAAAATTCACTAAAAAACTGAGCAATTTTTTGTAGAGGGGGGAGGGGAGTTCTTCAAAAAAGAAAAAAAGGCTAAATTTCTTCAGCATATTATTTGTGTTTCAGGGAAGCAAGGAGAAGGGGTCCAACACGTCCTTTCCTTGTGAGTGCTATAGCTAAATATTACAGAAATGTGTTTACTGGCTTAAGGGAGAGCTATGTCACCTCTTCCCAACATTTCCTTTTTTTATAATTCTTTACTCTTCATTTTGTACAATGAGACACTTAGTATTTTGCTAGCCTATTTCAAAAAATGCCCCCCCCCCCGTCCGAATAAGATCCTGCGCACTTATTATGCCTGTATATTATTATAAGCTAGACTGGGAAGCTCTCATGATTGGATCTTGATTCCACATTTTCCTCTTTGGAAACAATTGGATATTAGGGGTCTTTGCATTGGAAGCTAATACTGCGATATGAGGTCATATATTTGATGTTCAATTGTTCTAGGATAGGATGAGTAAGATAGCAAGGCTTAGTTCTATCTGCTAGAGCCATCCTATTAGGTTGCAGGTACTGAAACTATGATGCGGGCTTGAGAGCCTCTTTTTGTTTCTAACCTAATTTTATTGAAAGTTCTTTATATTTAGTTTTTAAAATCAAAAAGACACTTACCTTCTGGCATTTTCTGTGATAATTCCAACATTTGATATGAATTTCTATTAAATATATTAATTTCAATGGTGCCTTAGCTAAATTTAGTATGATATTCAAGAAATTTCAATGTAGTGTTGAAATCCAAACCATGTTAATTAATAAAATCTATTTGCATGGAAAATTACCTTTTTCTTATGAAACTTAATAATTCTAGTAATTTTTAGACTTTATACACGAATCGAAACTTCAAAAAAATGTCAATTTTCTGGAAAATATTTATAACAAACTTCGAGAGAAAATAAACGCATATTAATACAGAATTGTTGCTCGTTTAATTAATAAAAAGAAGATATCATATTATACTGTAAAAATAAAATAAAGTGGATTTCCATAAAAAAATTTTTGCTGGAATTCAAACTGGTCCAAAAAAAGTCCAATTTTTTTTGAAATTTCGATTCGTGTTTGAAATCCAAAATTGGTCCGATGATCTTCCTTTTTAAGTATAATCTGAAAGTTCCAACTTAATACCCAAACCAATTCTTGAGATGCACTGTATTGAATATGTACTTACACATAGTGTCTTTTGATTTATTTCAAATTTCCCCTCAATGTTGTAAATGGAGTAGTGTGGTAGTAGTAGTGGTATCAATAGTAGTGGTGAGAGCTTCCGTTGTAGTGGTAACATACAAATATTGCCTTTTTGATCATGTCTCTCATCATTTCCTGAAGGATCAAAATTAATACACTCAGACATTCTTGGGTTACACCCTTTTGATGGAGGGCGACCCATTCTTGGGTCACCCTCTATTCACTTTTGCCTCTTAAAAAGGGCACTAGAGCTTTTGACTTCCAACTAAATGAGCCCCATCCGATCTGGAGTTTATGCGACCACCCGTTTAATACAAACCTTATATGCTCCAGGGCATAACTTACAATTCTTGCCTCTGAGCTCTGGGGGGGGGGTGTCCACCCTGAAGGCATTGTTATATGCTCTTTGTACTATTGGCAACAAAATGTCAATCTCATAATTTCGATCAAATGTGTTTGATGAAAAGAGGATGTCAGAGAGGAGAAGGAACTAGTTGCCCTTCATCACGTTTGACTCTTAAAAGGGAAATGGAACTATACATTTCCAATCAAATAAGCCTCCTATGAAGTTCAAATAACTATCCCTTCCATTACAACCTCATATGTCCCGGGCATAACTTACAACCCGTACCTCCAGACTCTGAGGGTTGTGTCAACCCCAAAGGCCTTACTATGTGATCTTTGGACTATTTTTGAACAAATGGCTATCTCAAAAATTTCTATCAGATGTATTTGGGGAAGATACGACGTGAAAAGAGTAGTTGCCCTTCGATCACTTTGGCTCCTAAGTAGGGAACTAGAACTACTAATTTCCAATCTAATAAGCCCCCTGCAAAGTATATACGACCACTCCTTCCATAAAAACCTTATGTGCTCCAAGGGCATAACTTACAACCCTTGCACTCGGGGATGTAGGAGGGGGAGTGGTTGTCATCATCAAGGACCTAATTACCGGACCTTTCAACTACACTGAACACAATGGCTATCCCAGAACTATGATTGGATATGTTTGGGGAAACGATGGGCGAGGAGGGGGCTGGTTTCCATTCAATCAATTTTGACTATTAAAAAGGGCACTATTACTTTCAATTTCCAATCGAAATAGCCCCTTTGGAAGTTTCTACGACAACGCCTTCTACGAAGGGTCTAAAACCAAAAAAATATATAATAAATGATACACTGTGCCCATGTCGCTTTTTACTTAGGCTGCGCGATTGTGCTGCATATGACTCCTTTTCACCTTAATACCCAAGGCCTTTTGGTGACTCAGGATAAAAAAAAGCCGCATTTTCATAAAAAAAACCTATAGCTTACGTAAAAACTAGAAACTAGCATGGCCTACTGTCCTTGACCCAGGGGCTTTAGGGGGTCATTTTGTCTCCTAGGGCATGTTTATTTGACCTTTAGACAATTTTGAAGAAAATGGCAATCTTAAAATTTTGATCAGTTGTCTTTATAATGAATGCAGCCTAAAAAAAAGCGTGGAGGGTTTCAGTTACCCTCCAGTCACTTTTGACTCTTAAAAAAAGCACTAGAATTTTCAAATTTCCAATATAAGCACCGTCTGAAGTTTTATAATCAACCCCTCTACATAAAGCGACTCTATAGAAAAAAATCATGACACATTTCGGTACTGTCCCATCACCCGGGCCTCTCGGGTTAATCACTATAGACTAGGCAATGATGAAACCCGTTTTTGATGTCTTAACTGTTATAGAGCAGGCAATGATAGCAAGGTTTTCATTGCGAATACGATATTAAACTGTGTTTTTTTGGGATTTAGGGGGGGGAGGTACCTAGGTTAGGTTAGGTTACGTATTGGCGCAAGCCTCGATGGCACAATCTTTAGCGCTATAAGTGGCGCTATCGAAGAACTTATAAGGTGTAAGTTCACAGCTCTAAAGTATAATATTACATTTGACGCGGTCGATCTTCATTACCGCAATTGTCTCAGTCTAAATTTTTTATCGCTACAGGAATATCCTTGATAAAGCTCTTTCAACCTCAAGAGTGCCCTAGGGGATGGACTTCACAAGTGCCCTGGAAAGGTGCCAAGGAATTGGCCATCATAGAAATGGAACATAGCTTTCCCTATCAGTTGAACTTATTATCTTGCTGATTCAAAACATGTGAATTTGTTAAACTTAATGTTACCCCTCAAAGGTTATTAATCTAAGAAGATTTGTATACTTCTAGAAAAAAGTAAAAACAAGGGATGATGCTGATAAACTGTGACCATCAAATTCTACATGCCTAAGATCCCTATACCAAAGGTTTTGAGCTCCCTTGTGAAAAAACGAATCCGAAATTTTTCTCCCAAAAATAAATTAGAGTACACATTTTTCAGGAAAATTTTCCATTTTTGAGCCGTAGTAGCGTAAAATTTAACTGGCGTAAAAATGATGAATGAAGTGGTGGCAGCTCATGATAAATTTGAATATAATATTAAACACGGACATATCCTAGGCAGCGCAATAGCGGTGCCTAAGTAAATAAAGATGTTGACGCAATGTATGATTTATTTATTTTATTAATTTAATAATTTTTTTAGTCTTAGACCAGGACACTTCATATCAAAGGAGTTATTGTAGAAAACTCAAAAAGGGGTTATTTGATTGGAAATTGAAATGGCTTGTGCCGATTTTAATAGTCGAAAGTGATTGGAGAACAACTAACCCCCCTCCCAAGCCCACCCTTTCCCCAAAAAAATCCCATCAAAATTTTGAGATGGCCATTTTGTAAAACGTAGATGAAAAGTCCGGAAATTATGTGTTTGAGAATGACAATCCCCTCACAGCCCTCAGGGCGAAGGTTGTTAGTTATGCCCTGGGGGCATATAAGATTTTTATAGAAGGCATTGTCATAGAAAATTCAAAAAGGGCTCATTCGATGTGAAATTGAGAGGGCCAGTGCCCATTTTGATAGTCAAAAGTAATCGGAGGGTAAATGCCCCCCCCCCCCAAAGCTCATCATTTCTCCAAACACTTAAAATCAAAATTTTTATATAGTCTTTTTTTCGACGTAGTTGAAAATTCTGGAAGTTAAATATTTGAATATGACAACCCCCCCCCCTCACAACCCTCAGGACAAGAATTGTAAGTTATACCCCTGGGGCATATAAGATTATTACAGAAAGCGTTGTCGTAGAAACTTCAAAAAGGGCTAATTTAATTGGAAATTGAGAGAACTAGTGCCTTTTTATTAGTCAAAAGTAATCGGAGGGCTAATGCCCCCCCCACACCCATCATTTCTTAAAATACTTCCGATCAAAATTTTGATATAGTCATTTTGTTCACCGTAGTTGAAAGTTCCGGAAATTATGTCTTTAAGGATGATAAATCCCCTCCACTCCCCAGCCCTCAGGGCAAGGATTTTATGTTATGCCCTGGGGTATATACGTGTGGTCATATAAACTGTGGAGGGGGCTCATTGGATTGTTAATCAAAAGATGTAGTACCCTTTTTAAGAGTCAAAGTTATCGAAGGGAAGCTAATCCCCCCTCCCCCTCCACACACATACACATCGTACTGTCCCGAAATGCATCTAATAGAAATTTTGATACAGTCATTTTATTCAAAATAGTCTAATTACTATACAACAGGGCTTTTGGAGTTGAAACAACCCCCCAGAGCCTGGAGGCAAGGGTTTTACGTTATGTCGCGGGGTCATATAAGGTTTTCATGGAAGGGATGGTTGTAAAAACTTTAGAGGAGGCTCATTTAGTTGAAAATTGAAAGTTCTAGTGACCTTTTAAGAGTCAAAAGTGATGGAGGGCAGCAAGCCCCCCCCCTGACTAACCCACTTCAGAAAACTAACCTGATTAAAATTGATAGATAGCGATTTTGCAAAAAAAAATATTCAAAAAACATATAACCATGCCTCTAGAGTTGACACAACCCCCCAGTGCCCTGGAAATAAAGATGTAAGTCATGCCCTGAGGGCATAAAAGGTTTCTTATGAAATGTGCGGTCGAATAAACTGCAGATTGGGCCCATTTAATTTGAAATTGGAAGTTATAGTGCCCTTTTTAAGAGTCAAAAGTGATTTAAGAGCAACCAGCAATCCCCCCAACGTTCATCGTTTCCCCAAAGACGTCCAATCAAACTTTGGAGATAGCAAATTTGTTTACTGTAGTCGAAGGGTGCGGAAATTATGTCTTTTCGGAAGACACTTCCGTCCCCACAGCTCTCAGGGCAGGGGTTGTAAGTTGTGCCCCGCGTGCATATACGGTTCTTATGGAAATGGTGGTCAAATATACTTCGGAGGGGACTCATTGGATTTGTAATCTGAATTTCTAGTGCCCTTTTTAAGAGTCAAAGTGATCTGAGGGCAGCTATCCCCCTCCGCCACCCCCAAAACGTCGTGTTTCCCCAAAACCCATCGGATAAACAGTTTTGAGACAGCTATTTTGTTCAAAATAGTTCAAAGATCATATGAAAAGGCTTTTGGGGTTAATAGAAACCACAAGAGCCTGGCGGCGAGAGTTGTAAGTTATGCCGCGGGGTATTCAAGTTTCTTATGGAAGGTATGGATGTTTAACTTTAGAAGAGGCTCATTAGGTCGAAAATTAGCAGTATGGTTCCCTTTTAAGCGTCAAAAGTGATGGAGGGCACTTTGCCCCAACTCCCTTCTCACCGACAATCCCTCTTATCACCAAACGCATTTCATTGAAATTAAAAGATAGCAATTATATTCAAAATAGTGAAAAGAACGCATAATAATGCCTCTAGGATTGACACCCCCCCCTCCCCCAGCACTATGGGGATAGGGTTATAGCATGAGGATGTAAATTATACTATGAGGGGATAAACTTTTTATGGAAAAGGCGGTTGTATAAATTTCAGATGGGGCTCATTTGATTTGAGTGCCCTTTTTGAGAGTCAAAGTGATTTGAGAGCAACCAACCCCACCCCCTCCATGCCCATCATTTCCCTTAACACCTAAAATAAAAATTTGGAGATAACAATTTTGGTCATCGTAGTTGAAGTGTCTGGAAATTATGTCTGTCAGGAAGACCCCCCCCCCCTAAAGCTCTTAGGGCAAGGGTTGTAAGGTATGCCCAGGGGGCATATAAGGTTTATATAGAAAGGGTGGTCGTATATGCTTTGGAGGGGACTCATTGGATTCGTAATCAGAAGTTCTAGTGCCATTTCTAAGAGTCAACGCCATCAGAGCGTGACCATGATGGTCAAGTTCTAATATTGCTTCTTACTTTCAGTTGAAAAAAAAAATTATTTAATTTCTGATCGTTTTTAAATAATGATGGGAAATCCACCACCTCCTTCATAGAAATGTCCCTTCCCCCAAGGAAACATCCTCTATGGAAAGATCCTCCCACATAATTCCCTCCTCTAACCCCCCCAAGTAAAAATCCCTCCTGAAAACGTCTGTATACTTCCCAATAATCAATACTATATAAACAATGGGCAAAGTTCATAGCTTGCAGCCCTTCTCCCGGAAACTTTGGGGGATTATGTTATCCTCAAAGACATATTTATTAGATTTTCAACTATGTTGAACAAAATGGCTATCTCAAAATTTAGATTGGGTGGCTTCGGCAATAGAACGAGCGTGGGAGGGGGCCAAGTTGCACTCTAATTTTTTGGTCACTTAGAACTGGCACTAGAGTGTGTGTGTGTGTGTGTGTGTGTGTGTGTGTGTGTTGTGTGTGTGTGTGTGTGTGTGTGTGTGTGTGTGTGTGTGTGTGTGTGTGTGTGTGTGTGTGTGTGTGTGTGTGTGTGTGTGTGTGTGTGTGTGTGTGTGTGTGTGTGTGTGTGTGTGTGTGTGTGTGTGTGTGTGTGTGTGTGTGTGTGTGTGTGTGTGTGTGTGTGTGTGTGTGTGTGTGTGTGTGTGTGTGTGTGTGTGTGTGTGTGTGTGTGTGTGTGTGTGTGTGTGTGTGTGTGTGTGTGTGTGTGTGTGTGTGTGTGTGTGTGTGTGTGTGTGTGTGTGTGTGTGTGTGTGTGTGTGTGTGTGTGTGTGTGTGTGTGTGTGTGTGTGTGTGTGTTGACCGCATTGCACAGGTGTGTCGCGTGACGTCAGAGGGCATGTTGTAGAAATTCAATGGAAAAGGGAGGGCATGTTGCGGAAACTGGGGAGGGCATGTTTTGGAAACTGGGGAGGGCATGTTGCAGAAATACACTTTTATTTTTCCTATAACTGCCGTGACGTCAGAGGGCTAGTTATATAAATTGAACTAACCTGACCTAACCTTTGAACCCTTGCCAAGGGTGGGAATTTAACCTAAAATTGGGTCACCTGGTCGTCAAAAGAGGAAATCGCCGTTAAACATTCTTCTTGAACCTATGGAAGAAAATAGTAGTCCGTATGTGTGTCACAGAAAGCAAAGTGACATTACTACTCTTCCCGTGTGGTATTTCACAGATAAACACTCGTAGAATAAGAAACATTTTGTGAAGCATTTTGTGATGCATTTTGTAATGCATTTTGTGAGTATTTCATGACTCTTTTAACTTTAAATTTGGATTATTTTTGATGGTTTTTCCTAAATTAGCTCAAATTTGTCATACACGCCGATTCAGGTACGACGTGCTCCCATTAATTTGTCTAGAATGTCGGTAACAAAATTTTAAGTCTTAAAACTAAGCGATTTTACTGGTTTTCTTGAGATATAATCGCAATTTTAAGGAAATGTCTATCTCAGTCAGAAAAATGACAAATACCTTTATTAAGGGCTTCTACTCTCTATCCCAAACAAAATGCTTTAGTGAGCAATACATATCGGCTGAATTTGAATTTTTTTTTTTTTTTTTTTTTTTTTTTTTTTTTTTTGGCTCTTTGTGCCATTTTGGAAGTTAAATTTAAAGGTAAGAAAAAATTTCCATGGTTTCAGGTAAAAATCCATGATTTTTAATAATATATCCGTGACATTTCAAATATCCAGGGCAAGGTCAAACAATCCATGTAGACATGGATAAATCCATGGCGGTGGCAACCCTGCTCGTGGGTACTGCAATCTCATCCCTAAGCAGTAAAAACTGCTTAGTCGAGTCTATTATTTATTTATTATTTATTTATTTATTTATTTTTTGAAAAACCCGTCAAATAAACACAACAAAACGGAGCACTTAAAAGTAAAAAAGAAAAAAAAGAAGACACAAACTATAACAAACTGAACCAACAAAGAAAACAAATCACTGATTCACTGAATGAGCAGATGGGACCATTCGTGTAGATTTAGGCTTATTTTTCTATTATGCTTCACTATTCGTCTAGCGACGGCGACGCCAGGGTCTGCGACTTTAAAATTTTCAATTACATACGAATTCCTATACCACAGAGGTAGACAAAGCAAATACTTCGCAAAACGAAAATACATCGCTGTGATTATATTTTGGTCAGTTTTAGTGAGAAGTTTCCAGAAGGGCGGGGCATATAAAATGTGAGGAAGAGCGATGGCGTTATACAAGCTTGCTAGAAGCAGCCGGTTGAATCAGAGTTTGCACGATATAACTGAAGCGTAAGACGGTGAAATTCGTCGTTTAAGCTGTTCGAGGAAAAGTTTTCGGGTGTGACGGATAGATGAACCTATGGGTAAACCTAGATAAATGAGGTGATCCACTGGCTGGACAGAGCTAGGACCAGGGGCAATGGTAGGAGCACAAAAATCAGTTTTCCAATTGAATAGGACGATTTCCGATTTTGAAGAGCTGAACTGAAGTCCAACTTTAAGATATTCGGCTTCAAGGATTTCAAAGATATCAATTGCCCGCTGAAAGGTTCGGCTAAGATTCAGGATGTCGTCCGCGTAACATACCAAAGACAAGTTAACAGATGACAAAATCAGCGAAGATGGACATTGATCTTGTGCATCAAGGACACAGTTATTGAAAAGGTCGGGAGAGATGACTGCTCCTTGACGCGCTCCTTTCTTGACTGGAACTAGTCGAGTGCGTGGAACGGGGGTCAAACCCTTCAGTCGGATCCGTAATCTAGAATACAGATTCCTGAGAGAACGAATGACAGCTAGACGCAGCATGGATTAGAGAGTCGAATGCACATCTAATGTCGTGTCTTGCCAAAGAAAGGCTCTCTCCAGAAGATTCGGCATCTATCAAGACATTAGCAACGACTGTTAAGGCATCAGCACATCCAGTTCCTCGCTTGAAGCCGAACTGAAGCGGAGGAGTGTAGAATACTTTTTCGAGTTCCTGTATAAACAGTAGCTCGAAGAGCTTGCACAGTGACGTAGCTACAGTTATCGGACGGAATGCTGTACATTGAGTTTCAGATTTTCCCCCTTTAGAAATGGGAGTTAGATCTTCGATGCAGAAAGAGGCAGGAACAATTCATTGAGAGAAAATCATCTGCATAAGCAGAGAGAGATGTGCCGTGAGAAGTTTACCTCCGTATTTCAAGTGGATCGCACTGGCTTCGTCAATGCCCGATGAGCCTTTCCATTTGAGTGTACAGATGACATCTTCAACAGAGCGGGTACTGGCGATAAAATCTTCATCGGGATGAGAAGATAGAAAATGATCCAAGGCAGCCTCGTAAGGTTGTTCGATGGAGGGGTCAGGAGCTGAGAACTCCGATTCGTAATGGGCATACCATTCATCTTCAAGGATGTCGGCTGGGGATGGTGAAGAAGAATTTTTTGCAGAACGAGAGACAAACTTGAAGATCATATTTCTATCTTGTTTGGCACGGGCAGAATAATGATTGACTAGATTTTTCCGATGCCGAGCCAGGGCTTTAAAAAAGATTCGCTTCGTGAAAATCTGTATGCTGTTCACAAGACCCATATTCGGACGTCCACACTCTTTCCATACTGAAAACCAAAATTTTGCTTGATTACATGAAATGACGAGATCTGGATTTGGCGACCACCCGGGAATGATTCCTTTACGACTTCGTTGCAAAAAAACAGCTTGTTTTTTTGCGAAGCGGAGAGCATGGCAGATTTCTGCGCAATATATATCTAGACAAGTCAAAACCTCTTTTTGAGGCAACTGGAGTGACTTCTCAAGGAGATGAAATGGGATGCTGATTTTATTCAGGACTGAATCTACCGACTCGATGAATAAGGCTTGATCAATTCTCGACCAGTCACGACGGTGTCGAGGTGCTGAAGGAGAAAGAGGTTTTGTTTGGTGACCAGAAGATGGCATACCGACAGAGTAAGTTATCGGAAGATGATCAGACAACTGATAATCAAAAACAACCTTTACTATATCCGCTCGCAAATCTGACGATACTACAACGTGGTCCAGGTTGGAAGTTCGCGAGGAAGTGTAAACATACGTAATATTGAACGATTTATCTAAAACACGCAAGGAATCACTAAACAAGCCCTTAACTAGTGTTGTACGCGTTGAAGCTTGAGAATTCAGCTCTGACAGATTACAATTAAAGTCACCGGCTATAATGCAAGGTAAACCTAAGTATCGAATTTTGTCTCTACATGAACCTAGTTTTTCACAAGATAGCGCAAATTTACGCTCAGACTGGTCATTATTGTAGTCTGTGGGAAGATACACACTAATACGCACAGAACAATCCACTCTCATAGCTAGATAATAATCATTTGCTTCGAAGATACTAGAACGGAGAGCTGATTTCACAAACGTAATAAATCCACCCGAGGGTCGGCTTCTATCGTTCAGCTGTCTAGCGGGCACACAATAAGTTGTCATATCCTCAAGCTCAAGTATGTTCAGACCATGTTTAGTAACAAAATGTTCCTGGAGACAAATCACACTAAACTCAAAACGGAGGCTTTCCAGAACCAGAAGTTTATTGATAAAAGAGCCGTTTATATTCCGCGATAAAAGAGTTAGTGACGAGGTCATTAGTTTGAGGGTTTACGGTTTTTCGGGCACTTCACACTATAGCAAGTATGACCCTGCTTTTTGCAACCAACGCAAAAGGCTGCCTTCTGACACGGGGTATCTGACGTAGATTTGTGATAAGGCGAAGCCGCATTTGGAACATAGTGAACCGTTCTTACAATCTGCTGCTAGGTGACCGATTGCGTGGCAGTTAAAGCAGCGCCGAGGTAAGAACACGAACTCTTCAGCTGGGAGGCGTTCATATCCGATTTTCACTGAAACTCTGAGAAAGGTATCGAGGTCATTTCGTGTCGGAAAGTAGACTTTAAATGTTCGAGACTTGCCACAATGTAGGGTTTTATTACACTTTGGGACTAGCTGTTTAAGAGACTGTTCGTCTAGATCCTCTGGCACTCGCTTGATCGCAGCTAAAAAAGCAGGCTCCTTGAGGGAGATGCTGAGTGACGGTTTCGCACGTTTAGCTGCATTCACTATCTGGCTCGCGGTTTGCTTGGAACGTACCACGAGTTTCCACTCGGTATTAGAGTGGCGTAACTCGGTTATATCGCCGTCTGGACATGGGCACAGTTTGTCGATAAATGCTTTGCGTTCGCTTGGGCATTTTAAGTCTGTTGGAGGGTATTTTAGTATCAAAGAGTAAAGCGGCCTCGGGGGTGTGGTTTGGGACGATTGAGATTTATCTGGCAGGGTGACTTTAGAGCGGCTAGTATTTAGCATAAATCTATCCAATTTTCTGGAGAGTTTGTTTACTTTGGACACCATTGTAGCGTGAACTGCCTCACCGAGGGCAGGTACTTCACACGGACTAAATATCACAAATTTCGAGATCGGGACATTTTGCTTTGCCGCAGAGACTAGCGACTTGCACATATCAGTAATGTTGTTCTCATCTTTGGCATACGAAACCATCAGGCTTTGAATGTCCAACTCGCTGTGAAGGGTCTTTTTAGCTTGTATGATTGTTTCATGTTCGAAATAGTTTACTGCGCTTTTCACAATCTGATCGAATTTCACCCCTTCAGTGAGTGACCTGCTCAAAAATTTCAGAACTGGGTTGAGCATCAGCTTTTCAGTCAATACTTTCACACAAAAACAGCCGAAGTCCACTGAATCACACAATACTAGGAACAAGGGAAGCGTCGGGTGATTTGGTTTGTTTGTTTACATTTTGTGGATTACTCAAAGATTTCTTCCGTTTTTGGTTTCAGCAATTCGGATTTGCTGTTGCGCTAAGGTGAAATCATCTTATATTCCATCTATATTACGCTCCGGTCAGGTCTTACTCTTTTCATTAGCTGGAGAATTTCCAATAAATCTCGCCAGATGTCACAATATTTGCCCTCCGGCGAAACATTTATATCTCAAGCCGCAAAGGTTTGAATCTCGTCGGCCAAATTTTTGGCAGTTTCGAAAAGGCTAAGAACTCAAGAAAACATTGATGTTGAGTTTTTACAATTAAAGATCCTGGCTCACTACAGCCTGTAGGAATTTTCACAGATATTTATGAATCTATTACAAAAAATATCTGCATTAGACAACGTAAAAGACAAATTATGTTTGGTCAAGCAGCTGCAGGCAGCGATGCAGTTGTGAGACAACCTACTACTGTAAGAAGCTCAGCTGAGCAGACAACAGCTTGCAAAGATTCCCAGATTTACAAAGACCCTTCTGTTAATGAGTCTGAACTTCTAGTGTTTCGTGAATTGCAACTATTATGCACTGGTGATGTATCTGAACTAGATCCATTTGTGCCATTTGACACACCATGCAGTGGAGTAGATGAAACTCTTGTAGCCAATTAACAGATCAGTGATAATGACTTTTTGAGGAATGCCAGTAGTTCTGAGGAAAACAGAGCCGATTATTGCATTGGTAGAGATCAGCTGCAAGAAAACAGTTAAGACATATGAGAACAAAGAAATACGGAAGCAAGAATTTCGTAAGCAAATGGTAACACAAATCATGAAATAAATGATACTGAACAACAAGAACATGTGAATACAGAGTACCCCGGAATAAAAAAAAAACAGAAGTGAAGATGCAAAAAAAGAAAATGCTAAGTGTAAGCATCCTTTTATTGAAAACTATTGTGATAGTACATATAAAAAGAGATGTAAAGAGCTTGACATTGGGACCAGAAAAGAAATCTGGGAAAGTTTTTGGAAAGAAGGCTATGCATGAGGAATCAAATTTCTGGCCAGCTGTGTCAGACTGGAAAGCATAAAAAGACAGACGGTAGAAGGTGACCCTCAGTCGGTTAAAGTCTACCGAAAAAATAAACTAGACACTACTACCTTCCGAAGAAAGATAACAATATGGTAGTTAAGATTTTAGTTTGCAAGAAACTGTTCATGAATACTTTTGGGTTTAAATCAGATTCTTCCCTAACTGAACTGAGCAAGAAAATGGAAACTGGGCTACTTGGAGAGCGTATAATGGATTTAAGGGGCAGGCAGAGTCGTCACAATAAGCTACCAACAGAAGTAGTTGAGAATGTGAAAAATCATTTCTTTTGAACCCTCTGCGCCACATTACCGTCGTAAAATGCACCAAACATCAGATATCTGCCATCTTCTTTGATGGTTGATCTGATGCATCAGGACTTTGTTCCTAAGATTCCAATACCAGTTGTGTCACACGAGACTTACAGACGTCAGTGGAAAGAAATGAACATTTCGTTAAATATGCCAGCATGCGATGTTTGTCCTGAGTGTGAAAAGTACAATCTCATGGAGAACGATGACAGCAGCAAAGAAAACAGCAGCGATGAAGGTGTTAATGGAGAATTTGAAGCTTCTTCTGCTGCTGCAATAAAGACTCATAATGCTGATGTTTCCAGGCGAAACTGGCAAGAACACATTAAAATGGCAAGGAAGGCTACTCATGCCTATCAACGTGACAGAGCCGAAAGTGGAGAAACTGGAATATGTGTATTCGCAGTTGACTTGCAAAAAGTGATTCTATTACCCGACATGCCGGGGAACAAAGAAGCAATATTCCTTAGTCATTTTGTTGTGTTAAATGAGACATTCACCCGTGTCTACCAGTATGATGCAGCGTCTATAGGAAAAGTCCGGTCTTTTTGTGTGCTGTGGCACGAAGCTTTGAGGGGCAGGGGTGCCGAACACATAGAGAACTCTGTTTATACTGTAGTTACAGCAGAGAAGGATGTCCAGGAATTCATATTCTGGATGAACAATTGTTCAAGTCAGAATAAGAACTGGGTGCTTTATACTTCTCTTGTGATGATGGTCAACAGAGAATAAGGGCCAAAGAGGATAACGCTAAATTATCTGACAAAAGGGCACACGCACAGTGCAGCAGACGGCATACACGGCAACATTGAAACAAAAATGAGAAAAAAAGGGGAAATGCTATGACTTCCCTGACTTTGTTGAGTGTGCTGCAAACTGCAGGAAGGGGATTTCTGCAATAGAGTTTATAATTGAATTCAGAGTTGATTTCAGGGATTGGAAATCCAAGAAAAGGACTCCCGGTAAAAAGAATTCGCCCCTACCAAAGTTACAGTCAATTGTTACAGCTACCTTTCAAAAGGATTTCCGCGGTTTGAAATTCCTCCAAGATTTCGACGGAGAGGAAAAGCATTGCTTATTTCTTCAAAAAATGCAATATCAAGCAGCTTCCCAAGCCCAGCTCTGTCCCGAGGGGTGTTCAAAGCTAGAAAAAAGTTGTAATTGTTAACAAGCTGTGTCCGATGATGCCGGCAAATCGAAGGCAATTTTGGAAGGAGTTGTCGGTTTCCGACGAAAGCCTAGATCTCATCGAGGATGAAGACGACCCATACGAAGATTAAACATCTCTGATAAGCTATGTGTTCAGTTTTCGTTTCTTTTTATTGTTCTAGTAAAATTCAGAAGTTATCCACCATGGCCATGTCGAGTGTTGGACATAATTAAGGCCAAGAACAATAAAATATCTTACGTTGTATTTTGTTACAGAAGCCATGAAATCGTGACAACAACAGCCTCACAGATTTCAACCTATGTTAGCATTTCAAAGGAGGCTAAGAAGAAAAGTGAATTAGGCGTTGCAAACTCTTTTGCGGGATTTGCTTATTTTCCTCAAAAGCATCTTGAGATTAGTAGTTCGAGTTTACCAGATACATCGATGAATTCAGTAAACTCTGTTTTATCGGACTTGGACACACTTAAATCCAATATCCGGAATGATATTGAAAAAGAGGTTTGTAAGAAAGTTGGAATGTCAAATAGTGCGGATATGGTTGACTCAATTGTTTCTCAGGTTCACAACTCTGTACTTGTTCAGTTTTCGACGAAGTTTGATGAGGTTGAAAACAAACTACGGGCTCTCCAAAACGCGAACCTAGCCCTGGAAAATAGGGTTGAACAGCTTGAAACCCGTCTTGATGATATAGAGCAGGAAAAATGACTGAATCAGCTCGTGTTTCACGGTGTAGACCATAGTGGAGGTCTTCCCATCTCTGAGTGTGTATTGAATGTGATTACAGATAAAATGCAAATTTCTGATTTTTCTTCGACCGCAATAGTTTCTGTATTAAAATTTTAAGCAAATTATACTGATTCGGACACCATTGTAAATGCAAAAAAGCGTTCTTTGCCTGTGTTGATTGCTCTCAAGTCCGCTGAAATTGCAAGAAAAGTGTTTGCATGTAAGTCAAAGCTTGCTCGGTCGGGAATTTTTGTCACCGAGTACCTAACATCAAAAAAGAAGCAGATTCTTGACTTGGCTAAGAGTAAGAGTGGAAACAGAAATGTTTGGTCGAATAACGGGACGATTCTTGGAAAAAACTCAGTGGGAGAGATCCGTAAAATTTGAGCTATGGCTGAAGTGGTTCGTTTGCCTAATCTTACCATATAATTTTGGTTGTGTAAATTGTGCTGTTGAATTACTTTTATGCGTGTTTTCCCTTTTGTATTTTATAGCCAAATTTTCAGTTCCTTTCATGTTTTTTTTTTGTTTCTTTTCTTCTCTCTTTCTTTTTCCTTCTTCTTTCTGCCTGTCAGTATTTTTTTTTTTGTTTTTTTTTGTTTTTTTTTTCGTAAAGGTAGTCACCCTCTTCAATGAATGCGAATATATGATGACACTTTGAATGAATTTGAAAATATTGTCGCCCAAGTAATTATGTGAATCCGAATAATCTTTATGAGTATTCAAATCCTGCGAGTGCAGAAAGAGCGATCGTTTTCTGGAATTGTCAAGGTCTAAGAACGGCATATTCTTCTTTATGTGACATTTTAAGTTTGCTAGATAAGGAACCGTGTATTGTAGGCCTTTGTGAGAAATTTGTTTCTAGCAAGTCACTGCCATGGGATTTTTCTTTCCCAGGATATATTTGCGAGCGAAGAGAACGGACAACCATGGAGCGGGGCGGTCTAGGCCTTTTGATTAATGAAGGTACCCAATATTGGGTTAGGGATGACCTTTCCCTGTGGCTTGAAGGTAGGATCGAAACACTTTTCATTGAAATAACAAATGAAGGGGAAAGGAACTTGATTTTGGGATTAATTTACAAAAATACGTCATGTGATATTAGTTTTTTTCTTGATGAATTTGAACCATTGTAAGATAAAATTAATAATGAAAATAAAAACAAATTTATGATGGGAGATTTTAATATAGATTTACTAAAAAGAGCGAATAGCTCAGATTTTGTTAATATGATGGGGTCACATGATAGTTTTTCTCTTGTGACTATTCCAACTCGGATTTCGCATCTCTCGGCATCTTTAATTGATAATTTTTCGTTAATAATGGATTGCTTGAAAGATCCCAAGCATATGTGGTTGTTTCCGACGGCTCGGATCACATTCTTTTAATAAGTAAAACAAAGTTGAATCAGTCAAATGAAAATAAACGAAATGGATGGGCTTTGTTTTAACATAGAGTTAACAATAAAAACCTAAAGAGTTTTGATAATATAATAGATTAAACAATTTTATTTCGTGTAATAAATAAAAAGTGTTTAAATACTGCATATAATTTCGTTAGTGAGATAGTGACGAATGTAAGGAATGAAACATGTCCATTGCAAAGAATAAAACCTAATAGAAATTTCCCGAAGAAACCAGGGATAAGAATAGCAATTTTAGTTTTAATAAAGCAGAAAAACCAATTTTATGTGAATTATTGAAAGGATCATTCAGATGATAATTTTATAAAATTCAAAAGATTTCGGAATATTTTAAATTCAGTAAAACGGAATGCTCAGAAACTTTATTTTCAAAATGAATTTCATGAAAATCAAGGGAATAGGAAAAGTACATGGAAAACAATAAATAAACTTTTGGGTAAATTTCATAGTAAGGAGGAGGTGAGAGTCATGGAGACAACAGGAGGTCGTCTTACTGATTTTCAAGACATATCTGAATTTCTGTGTGGTTATTTTGCAAATAAAGGAAAAAGACTTTGCGATCAAGCGCAGGCTAAACTACGCACATCTGCGAGTTTTGGATCTGTCGTTGAAAGACAGCCTGCAAGTCAGAATTCCTTTGAGTTTGCAAGATATTCGGAACGTGAAGTGGCACGATTCCTGGCTACGATGAAGTCGAGCTCAAGCGGGATGGATGAGTTTTCCCTGAAACTCATAAAAGCCGCAAAAACGAGTGTCTTATCTGTCTTGACGCACCTCATCAACCTTTCTCTAGATCTTGGAGTCTTTCCGGAAGCACTAAAGATTGCAAGAGTGGTTCTTCTTCCTTAAGGAGGGAAAAAAGATGACCCATCGAATCGAAGACCTATATCTATTCTCCCATTTTTCTTTAAGTTATATGAGAAAGTGGTACATGCCCAGTTAAGTTATTATATTGAAAAGAATAAAATTCTAATGGAAAATCAATTTGGGTTCAGAAAAGGGCTATCTACGGATATAGCAGTTCTGAAATTGGTTGATTGGATTAGTGATGCATTTGAAGCTAGTCTCATACCCGCAGCAGTGTTTTTGGATATGAAAAAAGTGTTCGATACGGTGGACCACTCAGAGCCTATTCAAGCTCTTGACTCGATTGGGGTGAGGGGTTCAAGTCTGGAGTGGTTTTCATAGTATCTACACAATCGGTATCAGATAGTTCAGAATGGGCCATTTTTATCTTCAAAAAGAAAATAGAGCGCGGGGTCCCACAAGGGTTAATCCTGGGACCTCTACTTTTCATTATTTTCATTGATCGAGTGAAGCACTACCTGTCAGAGGATGGTGTTATCCTGTTTGCAGATGACACTTTGCTCTTTCTGGCAGCGCCTTTACTTGATGTTTTATATAATAAAATTCATAATGCAGTTTCTGAATTTCTAATTTTTTCTCAGCAAAATATATTAACCCTAAACTTTCTAAAACTATTTTCATGATATTTTCTAGACTTTTGTCTAGTGCTGGAAATGACCATATCACGGTTCAAGAAAATGTGATAAAGAGAGTAGCAACAACGAAGCATTTGGGGTTTTTAATTGATGAAAACCTGTTGTGGAAAAACCATTCAAGTGCAATAGCTGAAAATTAAGTAGAGGCCTTGGGGTGATGCGAAGAATTAAAACCTAGTCCCAAAAAAGATCCTGAAAATGAGTTATTTTTCTACATTTTACCCATATATTAGCTACGGATGCTCTATATGGGTAAGAAATTTTGTAATAAGTTTCAAAAGAGTGCAAAAGCTTCAGAGCAGAGCTGTAAAATGAGTATTTAAATTTGATGATTCTGATGAGGCTCCTGCTCATGAGCATTTAAAAAGAATAAGTTAATGGATGTATCCCAAATTCGAGATTACCCAGTCGCGATTTTCTCGTGTAAATATTTGAATCAGCTGCTCACCCCTGCTTTTGAAAATCTTTTTACTTTTAATAGAGACCGTCATGATCATTATACAAGAAAAGCTGATAACTTAACTCATGAGTTTAGAAGCACCACTCGGACATGTTTTGTGATTCCCCATTATGGTCCCCATGTTTGGAATATATTGCCCGAATGTGTGAAAAATGTGCCTAGTCTTCCGGCTTTCAAGTCACGGGCAAAGAAGTTTCTTTTATCTCGTGAGTGAATTTGGTGTCAAGCCCACTCCAGGTTGTCATTCTATTGAAGGTATTTCCCCGATTTACTTTACTTTTTTTCTATCTACTTCTTGTCTTTTCCTCTTCCTCTCTTTTTTTTCGTTTATTCATTCATCAGATGAGTTTTTGTGTGTTGAGTAGCAAAGTATGAATGTTGTTTTAATTAGCTGAGAGTGATAACCTCACTTGCCCTTTCAAGCTTATTGCCTTTCTTGGCAGGCGAAAGGCGAATAGTGTTTGTTTTCTTTTTAAATAAATATATATCTTATCTCTTATATCTTATCTATTTTTTTCGAAGTAGCAGTTTATCTTCATTGTTACTTGAAGAATTTTTTTTTAAAATAAAATTTAGTGTAGATACTAGGTCTTGGCAGTGGAATACTCAGTTTATTAGCAAAGAAAACCTCTGGCAAAACATAGCATCTACATTAACTGAAGTTTAACCTAACCTTTTTTGCACAAAAGTGTGCAAAATAATGCTTCTCACTGCTAAGCCGACTCCGAAATACCTATTGACGATGTTGTGTACCGTCATCAGCTATTCCAGGTTAGAAAATGAAAAAAAATCGTTATTTTACGGTTTCCTCGGAAACTTGAAAAATGTAGATACTTAGTTTTAGCAGAGGACAGCCGATCAGTCAGGGCTGTTAAAATTAAATGCTAAAAGAAAGTTTTTGAAAAAATCCATAGGCTTTAGCCACTTACCGTATTCAATTAGGATTTTTACACATTCTAGTTGGCAGACTTGAGCTGCTTCGTGCAATGGACTTTTACCTTCAGCATTACAGTCTTGAGCCGAAATGCCTTTGCCATTATCAAGAATATATCTGAATATAAGAAACCATCAATTAAACAACAGTTTAAAAACAGTTTGATAAATTAGGGTTTTTGTTTCATAGAGCTACTACTACTACTACTAACAACTCACCGCAACACCAAGCCGCCTGAGACCAACACAGCTACGCACCCTCTTCCTCCATCCCATAGAACCTCCTCCATTTCATAGAACCCTGGCCTTATTTTTGTAGAAACTAGTCAAATCGATTCTCAAATAGAAAGATAAATTTTTATTAGGGTGACAGTGATCCTAATTTGGATGAATGGCATCAAAGTAGGAATCAATCCGTAGTAATGGTCTATTCAACCGTATGAGAACAAAACAATTCGTTACTAAAAATCTAAAGGACGTTTTATGGTCGAAACTATATATTTTATGAAAATAATGCTTTTAATACATCTTGATTACAGTCTCAAAGTAGCAATTGTGATTTACTAAAATATGAAACGCTTTTAAAAGATACTATCTTCGAAAAAGAGCTGCATTAAGAAAAATTACTGAAACAAAGTAAGAACGAGCTTCTAAATTTCATATTTTAAGTTTAATCATTCAGACCTTTGGCATCATAAATTTTGGTATCCCAGTTCTCTACTTTAGCTGATCCAATAAAAAATCACATTTACGCTGATTTTTTTTTGCAATTTTAAATATTTTTACAATATCTTTTTTGGAGGATTTTTCTCTTAGCTTCTTTTAAATTCTTCCTTTTAATTTCCATTCTCTAAGATTTGTCTAAACATAAACAGTATTTATTGCTTATGGGTGCAGAAATAGAAAGGAGGGCGGCTTCGGTAACAGCCACCCGTACCTAAATCTCAAGGCCCTTACAATTTCTAACATAGTTTCCTATATTTTTTTCAAACAATACACCTGTATTTAACATCTTTCGATTGCTCTCTCTCCGAAAAAAAACCTTATACGATCCTGTCAGAGCAGGATAGCACAAAACATACCAATAGTTGTGTGTTGACGATTCTGTGGTAATCGTTCTAATCGTTCAGTCAACTACCTATGAATATGTGCTTCCCCGTTTTAATTATGTTTAAAGTATGTATATCAAAAGTATGTGGAGTACTCTGGTATCTGGAGTATCAAAAGTTACCTATGGATATCTAACTATTAACAGTTCATCATTTAAGTAAAATGCGAAGCATTTGCGAAGCAATTGCGAAGCATAAAACGTGGTGTAATTAAAACGTGGCGCGTGCGTGGTGCAAAGTCTGTCTTTCTACTTACTGAGTCTGTCTTTTTTCAAATTTCAGATTCTTATATTGACTCTTTCCTCTCATCTGATTTTGCTCAAAATTTGCATACAGCCTTGATTTGCCTAATATTTTAAAATCTTGCTATATTTGAATCTCAAAAATACTTAATTATTTTTATTAAATTTTTCATAAAAATATAAAGTATTATCTGTGCAGAAAAAAGAAAAATGTAGTATCTCATCTGTACGGAAACCACTTCCTAGTTAGTGCCACATCTAAATTCCGCTCTTTTGCTAGCCAAGTAACCACTGACTGATCGTACTTTTCATAATTGAATTGACGGGAAAGATTTAATGTATTTGTACTAGCGCTATCTGAAATAAGTAGTTTATAAAAATCAACTTTTCCTCTCTGAAAAGACCAATATGTACCACTGCATTATGGTTGCAAGAATTTGCAAGCATTTGTCAAACGTTTCACAGAAATAGTTAAGTATTTTTAAAATTCAATTATATCGGAATAAAATGTTAGGTAAATCAAAGCTGTATACAAATATTTGGCTAAATCAGATGAGTGGAAGGAGTCCAACTAAGCATCTCAAATTTTGAAGAATGAAAGACTCAGTAAGTAAAGTAAAACCGTAGTAAAAAAAAAAAATAAATAAAGTAATAAACGTTTCTTTTCCCTGGCAGAAATTCCCTTCCCCTTTGAAAAATTTTCCTTTGGCACCCATTGGCAGAGACGCCACTAGAAATGATACTTAAATGAGGGAACCAACAAAATTTACCTGCTGACTGATCATTTTTACCAACTGCATAACCGACCGAGTTCTAGATTTTGGAAAATATTGACAAAATTGGGTGCCCCCCCCAAGAATAAAACTTAATACCACATTCTGTTCCCAAGACATTGTATCTACGCTATTTTGACAATCTTAATGCACTTGCACCCTTGAGGTGGGGGTTTGCCCCCTCCTCAACACCTCACTCGTCACGCTAACATATTAAAATATTTTTAAAAATACTTCTTGTTGTTCTAATTAATTACAAAAACTTTTTCCACAAAGTAAATTTTTCAAAGAAAAGTAAAGAACTCCATTAAACAAAAAATGAGAAAAAATAAAATCCAATAATCTACCAAGCGTGAAACTACCACAAAACAGCATCGGTAAATAAATGAAACCCGAAACGATCAGAAATTACAATTAATAACCGAGGCAAACTCAAAACGAGCAGAAATTAACATAAGTTGGGCTCAAAACCCCTATTCCTTCCCAAGGCCAGAACATAATTTGCACTTTACTGAAAAAAATATAAATGTTTTTACTTTTATAACTTTAATAAATCTAATAATATTAAGATTTTGATTACTAAATACATGTATATTAAACTGACAATCCACATTCATTTGTATTTTTTCAGTAAACTGCAAATTATGTTCTGACCTTGGGAAGGCATAGGGGTTTTGAGCCCAACTTATGTTAATTTCTGCTCATTTTGAGTTTGACTCAGTTATTTATTATAATTTTTGTTCGTTTTGGGTTTCAATTATTTATCGATGCTGATTTGTGGTAGTTTCACGCTCGGTAGATTATTTGATTTTATTTTTGCTAATTTTTTCTTTAATGGAGTTCTTTACTTTTCTTTGAAAAACTTATTTTGCGGAAAGAGTTTTTTTTAATTAATTTCTGTTCGTTTTATATTGACATAGTCGTTTCAGAGAAAAAAAAAATAATACTTTAAATCTTTTCGTTATTTTAAGAATTTATAGTTTGGCCTGCTATTTGTACGCTGGAGAAAATTTTTCAGCAATTTTTAACAACATACACCCCTTAAAAATCTGGACACAAATAGTCGTGTCTAATTTAGTTTCATACCTCCTCTAGTTGACTTGAAATGGAAAACTTGATACCATTCGCAAAAAAATCTGTTTACTTTCTTTGATAGCTTGGATACACTTACGCTATTTTGATTCGTTTAAATTTTAAGAGCAAAAGCAGCCTCAAAAATTTGAACATATTAACCTCAGTCGTTCTTGGTATACTGCTGAGTTGCTTTTTTGGGATTTAGAATAATCAAATTGCATTTTTTTTTAATCATTTGCCAAATTTTTGTTTTAAAACATAAAGGCAATGGGGAGGGTGGACTTGGTAGGGGGATTAGTTTTCCTCCAATCACTTTTGACTATTAAAAAGGGCATCAGCCCTTTCTATTTCTAATCGAATGAGCCCTTTTCAAAGTTCCTATGACAACTCCTTCAGTACAAAGTGCCCTGGTCTAAACAACAATAAAAAAAAAAAAAATAATACTTTATACCCACATCGATCTTTACTATAAAAATATCAAGCCCTCAATCACTTTCGACTATTAAAAAGGGCCCTAGGTCTTTCGATTTCCAATCGAATGAGCCCTTTTTGAGTTTCTACAACAAAACTTCCTATAAACACCTAATATGCCCCCAGGGCATAAATTACAACTCTTACCCTAAGGGCTGTGAGGGTGGTTGTCATCCTCTAAGACCTAATTTCCAGAACTTTTAACTACGTTACACAAAATGGGTATCTCAAAATTTTGATTGGATGTGTCTGGGAAAATGGTGGGCGTAAGAGGGGCGTTAGTCTTTCTCCAATCACTTTCAACTAAAAGAAGCACTAGCCCTTTCAATTTCCAATCACATGAGCCCTTTTGAAGTTTCTACGACAAAGCTTTCAATAAAAACCTTTTATGCCCCCAGGGGATAACTTACAACCCTCAGCCTGAGGGCGGGGGGGGGGATGTTATCCTCACAGACCCAATTTCCAGAACATTCTACTACGTTGAACAAAATGGCTATCTGAAAACCTTGATTGGATGTGTTTGGGGGAATGGTGGGCGTGAGAGGGGGGGGGGGGTTAGTTGCCTCTCAATCACTTTTGACTATTAAAAGGGCACTAGCCCTTTCAATTTTGAATTGAATGAGCCCTTTTGGATATTTTTACAACATCACTTTCAATAAAAACCTTACACGCTCCCAGGGAATAACTTAAAACCCTTGCCCTGAGGGTTGTGGGGGGATGGGTTGTCATCCTTAAGGACCTAATTTCCAAAACGTTCAACTACGTTGAATAAAATGGCTATCTAAAATTTTAATTGGATGTGTTTGGGGAAAAGGTGGGCGTGAGAGGGGGGTTAGTTTCAACGACAAACATGTCAATAAAAACCTTAAATGCCCCAAGGGTATAACTTATAACCCTTGCCCTGAAGACTGTGAGGGGGGAAGATTGTCCTGCTCAAAGGTATAATTTCCTTAACTTTAAATTTTTTGGAACAAAATGGCTATCAACATATTTTGATTGGATGTGTTTGGGGAGATGGTGGACGTGGAAGGGGTGTTAGTCCAATCACTTTCGACTATTAAAAAGGGCACTAGCCATTTCAATTTCCAATTAAATGAGCCCTTTTTGAAGTTTCTACGACGACGCGTTCAGTAAAAACCGTATATGCCCCCAGGGCATAACCTACAACCCTTGCCCTGAGGGCTGTTGGGGAGTGTCCTCCTCAAAAACATAATTTCTATCTGGAAATCGACAACACTGAACAAAATGGCTATCAACAAATTTTGATTGGATGTGTTTGGGGAAATGGTAGGCTTGGAAGGGGTGTTAGTTGCCTTCCAATCACTTTCGAATATTAAAAAGGGCACTAGCCATTTCAATTCCCAATCGAATGAGCCCTTTTTGAAGATTCTACAACGACGCGCTCAGTAAAAACCTTATATCCCCCCAGGGCATAACTTACAAACCTTGCGCTGAGGGCTGTTGGGGAGTGTCCTCCTCAAAAACATAATTTCTATCTGGAAATCCACAACACTGAACAAAATGGCTATCTAAAAATTTTGATTGGATGTGTTTGGGGAAAAGGTGGGCGAGAGAGGGGGGCTAGTTGCCCTCAAATCACTTTCGGCTATTAAAAAGGGCACTAGACCTTTCAATTTCCAATCAAATGAGCCATTTTTCAAGTTTCTACGACAAAGATTTAAGTAAAAACTTTTATGCCCCCAGGGCATAACTTATAACCATTGCTCTGAAGCCTGTGGGGGGAATGTCCTGCTCAAAGGTATAATTTCCTGAACTTTATCTGCGTGGAACAAAATGACTATCTCAAAATTTTGATTGGACGTGTTTGGGGAAATGGTGGGCGTGGAAGGGGTGTTAGTTGCCTTCCAATTACTTTTGACTATTGATAAGGGCACAAGCCATTTCAATTTCTAATCAAATGAGCCCTTTTTGAAGTTTCTACTTCAACGCGTTCTATAAAAACTTTATACGCCCCCAGGGCATAACTTGCGACCCTTGTCCTGAGGGCTGTGATGGGGTTATCATCCTCAAAGACCTAATTTCCAGAACTTAAAACTACGTTGAACAAAATGGCTATCTCAAAATTTTGATTAGATGTGTTTGGGGTAAACATGGGCGTGAGAGGGGGGTTAGTTACCGTCCAATCACTTTCAACTATTAAAAAGGGCACTAGCCCTTTGAATTTTCAATCGAATGAGCCTTTTTTGAAGATTCTACGACAACGCCTTCTATAAAAACCTTATATGCCCCAGGGTATAAATTACAACCCTTGCCCCAAGGGTTGTAGGGGAGTGTCCTCCTCAAAAACATATTTTCTCTCGGGAAATCAACTACGCTGAACAAAATGGCTATCTCGAAACTTTAATTGGATGTGTTTGGGGGAATGATGGGCGTGGGGGGGGGGGCTAGTTGCCCTCCAATCATTTTTGACTATTAAAAAGGGCACTAGCCCTTTGAATATCCAATCGAATGTGCATTTTTTGAAGATTCTACGACAACGCCTTCTATAAAAACCTTATATGCCCCCAGGGTATAACTTACAACCCTTGCCCCGAGGGTTGGGGGGAGTGTCCTCCTCAAAAACGTATTTTCTATCTGGAAATCAATTACGCTGAACAAAATGGCTATCTCAAAATTTTGACTGGATGTGTTTGGGGAAATGATGTTCGTGGGAGGGGGCCTAATTGCCCTCCAATCACTTTCGGCGATTAAAAAGGGCACTAGCCATTCCAATTTCCAATCGAATAAGCCCTTTTCGAAGTTTCTACGACAACTCATTCGATATGAAGTGCCCGGGTATGAAGAAAAAAAAACACATTGTGCCAACATCGTTCTTTACTTAGGCAGCGCTAGCGCGCTGCCTATAGCGCTGCCTATGATTAAACAACCCTTGTATTTCAAGAGTCGTTCTTAAAGAATTGGGACACAATTCAAACTTAAGCATAAAGAGCAAGGTGTTAAGGAGGGGGCAAACTCCCTCATATACTTAATCATTTCTATTTGTTTTAAGTTTTAATGTTGCTCCTTAGTTTCAGTTGAAAAACTTAGTTTGTTTTTATTAAATTTCTGATCGTGTTTTTAATAATGCCAGGAAATCTGGATCCACCTCCACGGAAATATCTCCCCTTCCATGGATATATCCTCTAGATAATTCAACCACGGTGAAAATTTACCCTGGATAATTATCCTTAACATCTCCACGCGTAAGATTGAATCGGTCAAGAGAAAGCAAGAAGTATAAAAAGAATTTCGTATAGGAATTCTGGCAAATTCCCCCGGTGGAAAATTTCCCCTGAAAAGTTCACCCCTAGGAAACTTCCCTCCCCATGTAAGATTCTCCCCCTGGAAAATCCATCCAGCAGATAATCCCCCCCCAATGTATACTTACCAATAACATGGCAAAATGTATGCATACTTACCAATAACAAATACTACACGTAAACAGTGGGCAAATTTTATAACCTAAAGACCTTTCCCCGGGAGCAGTGGAGGCTCATGTTATCTTGAGAAAAAATAGGCGTGGGAGGGGGCCTAGCTGCCCTACAAACTTTTTGGTCACTTAAAAAGAGCATTAGAACTTTCAATTTCCGCTTGAATGACCTCTTTCCCGATTTTGTAGGACCACAGGGTCGATACGATCATCCCTGAAAAATAACTCACACAAAAAAAAAAAAAAAAAAATCAACACGCATCCGTGATCCTTCTTGTGGCAAAAAAAAATTAAAAATTCTACATTTTTGCAGATAGGAGCTTGAGCCTTCAAATATCCTCTGGGCTAATTTTTAAGTTTCTGATACTTCTTGATGAAAGGTAAACAAGTTTGAAAATTTCGAACAAGAATCTTCCAAATATTTTTTATATGTATGATTGGAAAACTACACTGGGCCAGTGGCCCCTCAAACAATCCTCTATACCTCCCACATCAGAGATATATCAGAAAGATAGTTATGTTGCAACATGTCTGAGTCTTGATCATATTAAATATAAAAATACAAGTTTTTTTTTTAACTGAAAGGAAGGAGCGACATTAAAACTTAAAACGAACAGAAATTATTCCGTATGTGAAAGGGGTTGTCCCCTCCTCGACGCCTCGATAGTCACGCTAAAGTTTTTATTGTTTTAAAAAGTTAAGTTGAGACAAAGCGTCAAACTTTGGCGAAAAGAGCGGTGCGTTGAAAAGGGGTCAGCCCCTTTCATAAACGGAATAATTTCTGTTCGTTTTAACCTTTAATGGTGCTCCTTACTTTCATTTTAAAAAAAAAGTTTTTTATTTAATTTCTGAATGTATTTCAACTAAGCAGATTCGAATTTGACTCACCATATATGAAAAATTAAAACAAAATTTGCATATTAATTTGGCAGATTAGTTTTGTATAGGAAGGGCTGTCCCCTCCTCAATAGCTTGCTCTTTACGCTAAAGCTCTTAGCACTTTTAAAAAAGCTTCCTGTTCTAATTAAACGGCCCTAAAAGATTAAACGGGCCCCCGTGTTTCGGTAGCCGCTCTTAAAAAGATGGGACAAACAATCAAACTTTAGCGCAAAGAGCAAGGTATTGAGGAGGGGGCAACCTTTCGTATATGGGACAATTTCGGTTGGTTTTCCAAATAATGCCGGTAAATCTGATAAATCACGATTCAGCCTGAAAAATTCTCCTTAGCATTCTTTTATTTGAATAGAACTTTAATATCTAACCGGGTTCTCGATCACTCCAGAAATGCACTTCCGAGGAAATTATTTCCCAGAAATCAAAACACGCGGAAAATCCCCCCCTGATAATTCTCCCAGAATATCTCCGCATGACAAATTTGGCAAAGAATTTTTCGTATAGTAATTCTATCAAATCCCCCCAGTGCAACATTTCCCCTGGTAAATTCACCCCCCCCCCTCTCCAGGAATTTCCCTCCCCAAGGAAGATTCTCACTATAGAAATCTACCTCACCCCCCCCCTCGGAAAATGTCTGTATACTTCCCAATTGCAAATACTATACGTAAACAATTGAAAGATTTCATGACTTATAGGCCTCTCCCCACATACTGGGGAGGGGGGTCATTTTACACCTAAATACATAGTTATTTGATCTTTCCACTATACCAAACAAAATGGCCATGTCAAAATTTGGTCAGATAAATTTGGAGAAAAATGGGTGTGGGAGGGGGCCCAGTTGCCCTCCAATCATTTTGGTCAATTAAAGGGGCACTTGAACCTTTAATTTTTGTTTGAATACACGCTCTCCCAAAAAAGTACAAAGTACAAAGAAAGAAATAAACACTTCTAGGAAAATGTCTTCTAGCAAAAGTAGTAAAATTCTACATTTTTGTAGATAGGAACTTGAAACTTCTACAGTAGAGTTTTCTGGTACGCTAAATATGATGACGTGATGCTCATTACGATTCGGTGAATTTTAGGAGATGTTTCCTCCCTATTTGAAAAATTAGGCAAATTTTCTCAGGCTCGTAGTTTTTGATGGGTAACACTAAACTTGATACATCTTATATATTTGGAATTAGCATAATAAGCTGATTCTTTTGATGTAGTAAATAAAAGAATAAGTCTTTTCAACTGAAAGTAAGGAGCTACATTGAATATTAAAACGAACAGAAATATTACGTATATAAGGGGGCTGCCCCCTCCTCAGTACCTTGCTCTTTGCGCTAAAGTTTGAGTTTTTGTTCCAATTATTTAAGAATGACTTCTGATACACAAGGACCGTTTAATTAGAATAATAAGCTTTTTAAAAATTAAAAAAACTTTAGCTTAAAAAGTGGGGTACTGTGGAGGAGGCAATCCCCTCATGTTCGTAATAATTTCTGTTCATTTTAGGTTTTAATGCTGCTCCTTACTTTCAGTTGAAAAAACTTAATTTCTGATAGTTCTTTAATTAATGCTGAGAAATCCAGCTCCCCCTCCCATGGAAAATCCCCTTCTCTTACGAAATTCTTCCATGGAAAGATTTTCCCATGTAAGCACCACGAACAGAAAATCCCTCCCCCGAAAATATATTTATTTTTCGCAATAGCCAATACTATATGTAAGCAATGGGAAAAGTTCATAACTTGCAGCTCTTCCCCCAAGGGTTTGTGGGTGGGGGCTCAATTCATCCTCAAAGAAATAGTTATTAGATCTTTCGACCATGTTGAAAAAACTGGCTATCTCAAAACTTTGATCAGACAATTTTGGGTAAAAAAAGGGGTGGTGGTGGCAGGGGGGCTAACTGACCTCAAATATTTTGGTCACTTATAAATGGCAATAGAGCTTTTTATTTCGGAGCAAATGATTCCTCTCCTGATCTCTTAGGATCGCTGGTACGATACTATCACCCCTGGAAAAATGAATAAATAAATAAAAATCAACACGCATCCATGGCAAAAAATTCAAAACTCCACATTTTTGTATATAGGAGCTTGAAACCTCTACAGTAGGGTTTTCGGATATTCTGGGCCTTACTGCATGATTTCCATTAAGATCACATGATTTCTTAGGGGTGTTTTCCCCCTTTTCCAAAAACTAGGCAAATTTTCTAAGGCTCGTAACTTTTGATGGGTAACATTAAACTTCATGAATTTCATATATTTTGCATAAGCATCAAAATTTGATTCTTTTGGTGTATCTATTATTGTCGAGACTCTGTTTCTTACAGGTTCGGCTACTATTGAGCCGCATCGTTCTTTACTTACAGTTCGTTACCAAGAACTGTTTGACAAGATGATACAAAGATATTTATGCTAAGCCAGTTTGGTCTCGCGATATACTTAATCATATAAAGACTTTTGATCTGCATGATTGCAGGACCAAAACGGGTCCTGGGCTTTTTTAACACCACACGACCATCACCCTCCAGAAAAAATTCTAGAAGAATCGTCTAGTAGAAGGATAGACATGTTGTGTCTTGCTTGAAGTAGAAAAAGGTAAGAAATTTGCAATCAACTTAGTTAGACGCACAAAAAATATCATGGCCCACACCCAACACCCACCCCTTCTTCTTTCTCTGGCAAGCAGTTTATTAGAAAGCTAAGCAAGTTACAACTTGTTTGATCCTGACTAAAAAAAAAATTTTCAATCCATAGGATTAGAGAGCCAATGTGTGCCAGTAGCTCCTGAAACACCTATGCCTCCCCCACCAACGTTTTTTTTGTTTAGAAAATTAGACACGGTGCATGTTGTTTGAATCAGAGCCATACAAGAATTTCAATATGTATGATTGCTGGATCGATATGGGTCCTTAGTCTCAGCAGTACCATAAAACTATTTTAAAAGAAAGCAACGTATAAGGCACTTTTTTTTAGAAATTAAGTTATGCAAAAGTTTCAGCAGAAATGATTAAAGGCACAGAACGGGTACGTGACCTCTCCAACAACTTGCTCCCTCATTTTCCCCAACGACTTTTATTGAACCGGTGGACACGAAGGAAGATCCAACAAAGGTCTTATTCTGTATGTTTGGAGAAAAAAAAGGCCTTTGATTGTTGCAACCACCACCTGCACCTCCAACCCCTAGGTTATACGCAGGTCAATTGCCCTTTATTTGGCGGAAAATCACAAAATTATTTTCAATCAGCCCTCATGCAGTCAGAAATTGGACCAGTTGCCCAAACTGCACCCAACTCCCCTTCCACCAACTCTTAAGTAAAAATGTTGAAATAAATAACTTTAGTGGGACGTTTACTTGAGCCAAAAGGACTTTAATATCTTTGCATTATACTGATATCTAAACAAGAACTTGTTGATCGAGCAGTATTTAATTTTTCTGTTGTGAAAAAAAAAAAAAAAAAAAAAAAAAAAAAAAAACACTACACAAATATATGTTTCCCTTCCAATAAAATAGAAATGACTGTAAAGGGTTTAGTAAAATTTAAGAGGAGAAAAAATCGCTCATATCTATGATGCTCAACGCCTTTCTCTTTACGCTAAAGTTTTTTACTGTTTAAAAAAATAGAGTTGTTGGAAAGTCAAACTTTAGCGTAAAGAGCGAGGCGTTGAGGAGGGGACAGCCCCTTTCATATACGGAATAATTTCTGTTCGTTTTAAGTTTTAACGTCGGTCCTTATTTTCAGTTAAAAAAAAACTTGTTTTTTTTATTTAATTTTTGAAATTTTTTGAATAAATGCAGGTTTTGATTTTGGCTCACCGCACATGAATAATCAACACAAAATTTGCATATTAATTTTACTTTTATTTGGTTAAATGGCTGTCTTGAACGTTGTTAAATTTTATTTACGAACGTTTTTATTAGTAATAAATATACGTAACTTACGAATTAACTTACGTAACGAATTTCTATATTAATGTATTTTTAATACATCTATTAGAGGGTTCGCCTCCTAGTCAATACCACGCTCTTTACGCTTAAGTTCAAATTTTGTTCCAATTCTTTAAAAATGACCTCTTAATCACAAAGGCCGTTAATAGTAGAAAGGGGGGTTCTACTCCGAACAGGACCACGTGGTTTATGGTTTTCTCACTGAGAATGAAAAAACAGGACTTTTTCTCACTTGAAAAACCATGAATTTTCTCACATTTATGTCTGTTTTCATGGATGGTTATGTGTGTTGGTCAATTTATTTGATGTTTTTCATTGATGTCAACAGCAATTCATGTCTGTTTTATGGTTTTTGTCAGTGAGAATGAAAAAACAGGAACTTTCTCACATTTATGGATGTCAACAGCAATTTATGTTCCTATTTTAGGGTTTTTGTCAGTGAGAATGTACATGCTCGACGCGAATGTTTTGAGATTGTTTGGCTAACCTAACTTGAGAACTTGATTTACATAATCGGTTGGGGAATTATTGGTCCACGAATGGGGAATTAAGAAACAATCATCGCTTCTTTGATCTTTAGGCGAACCTAACTTGAGAACTTGATTTACATAATCGCTAGGAGAATATATTGATTCATGAAGGGGGAATTAAGAAACATTATGGCTTTCTTTATTCTTAGGTCTGAGGGATAAACGTTCTTTAGGTCAGAGAGAAAAATTAATATTCTATTTTTAAATAGGACTTCGTTGATCTTTACTGTCAGGAGTTAGAAATTAATGAATTGTTAGCTATAAGTTATAAGGGAGGGTAAAGAGATAAAAATTCTATTTTTAAATACGGTTTCACTGAGGTTTAAGTCGGAGAGATAGATTAATATTCTAACGAAACCTTAATAGTGTAGCTAGGAAAATTTATGAGATGAAGAGATTAACTTAGGACAGGGTTTCATAGAAATTTGAAATGTGAATTCACAGAGATGCCAAAAGTAAAAGGAACACGCTGAGATTACTTATATGGGATTATTTGGCTGAAACAGTTTTAGACATTTTAGGGAATTTTTTCGGCGAAACAGTTAGAGATATTTTAAAAGATTATTTTATAAGAGGTTTTAGAAGAGGTTTTGAGTGTGGTCGTTATAGTAAGCAAGTTCTATTTGAACAGTGTCGTGAGGTCCTCTACCCCAACCCCAAAGGGCCCCGATCGCCCTACCCCGATCCAAAGGGTTCCAATCCCCATACCCCAATCCAGAAGGAACCCCCCGGTCCCCAAAGGTTCCCCGGGCTCCCACCCCGCCCCCCCCACCCCCCAAGCCCCACCCCCGGCCCC